>NW_028248318.1:0-57946 GCF_964263255.1 Lissotriton vulgaris | reverse complement strand
TATATATATATATTATATATATTTATATATATCAGTATATCACAGTCCGCCTGCCTATCGGTGTTGACAAGAAGCTGCTGCCTGGTGGTGGTCCGGGACTTCCAGAGAGGAGTCTGCATTGTCTTTCGCTTCCAGCCTACGTGGCACTGATGGCAAGGGATAGGGAGTAGGGGACATAAGAACATTTATTCCCTGCAAATTCGTGGGTTAATTACCCCTGCGGCGCATTGAATTCCATTATGGTGCACAATGGGAACAGAAGTCCGTGGCAGAGGCTTCTCTGGCGTCGGCACGAGAATGCGCTGCAGCTGAGCCTTTGCATCATGGAATGGGAGGGGCTCAATAATAACCTGACGGAAGCACCCTTCACGAACTGCGGCATTTGAAAAAGGCTTGACGCCAAAACCGGTCATGCCGACTTTTCTCCAATAAATGTTCAAAAGAACCCCGCTGTGTCCCTTCCTTCTTTCAACTGAGAGAGGACGTCTGGAACATATATATCACACACGTTATAGTTAGGAATTAGCATTTAAAAAAACATGCAAATTTATTGCAAAAACCCTAGTTTTCACACGTTATAGTTAGCTGAACATTTCTCTCATACAAAACCTTTGAAATTCCTCTGTTATAGTTCGCTCAGCTAACTATAACTTGCTCGCCCGCAATGCACCGCTGATGACGTCACATATAACATCACTCATGACATGGTCAGTGACATCACTCATGACATCACTGATGACATGTCAAATTATATCACTGATGACATCACTAATGACATCATCCACTGAATGCGTGTCTTTCTGAAAAATAAATATTTTTATATATGTATATCTAAAGATCGATGGAAGAATAAATGGGTAAGTGTCTAAATTGATGTTATCTTTGTAAATTTCATTGTATAACTGAATTATTATTTGTGTCTTAGTGAATACATGTATTAGCGAGTAATGTTTAAATATGTAAATATCTGTATTAGTGTCTCACTTTATGTATAAGTGGCTGCATGGGTTGGTGAGTAGCTGCACGAGTGTCTATATGGGTTATTAGTTGTTTTTTGTGTATGAAATGACTGTCTGTATGGTTTGGTGGAGGGTATTACAGATGCATGAATGACTGACTCACTGTATGTGTTTTGAAGACAGCATGTGTGCAGGACTGCATGGGTGGATGAATGTGTGTATGGGTGTGCTAGTGAGTGAATGACTGCCTCAATAGTGTCTTTATGAGTAAGTACATATGTTTTGAACATGTGTGAGTATTGATGTATATAAGTAAGGATATATGACAGTGACAGATTCAAAATGTTCCTGTATAAATAAGTATGTGTTTCTATCACTGATTGTTTAAGAGAGTAAGTATGTGTACGTTTCTGTAAAAGTAAGTGTAGTGGTGTGTGTATAGCTGTATGTGCAAACAAATGGATGTTTAATAGTTTATTTGCATGTGTGAGTATGTGTGTGAGTAACTGTATGGATGAGTGTCGGTGTGTAACAGTATTTATAAGTATATGAGTACATATGATGAGTGAGTACATGTATAAGTGACTATATAGAACTGTTGGTGAATGAGTGCATGAGTATGTAGATGGCGGAATTACTGAATAGGTTGTTGGTAAGCGGTATTGTTATCTCCATTTTTTTTTTTACTTTCTATTTCTGAAGATGTGTATCAAAGGTTATATTACGCCAAAAAGAGGTCTACCATTGTTTCACAAGGATGGTGTCATCAGTGATGTCATCAGTGAAGTCATTTGAGATGTCATCAGTGATGTTATGAGTGATGTCACTGACCATGTCATGAGTGATGTTATATGTGACGTCATCAGCAGTGCATTGCGGGCGCGCAAGTTATAGTTAACTGAGCTAACTATAATGGAGGAATTTCAAAGGTTTTGTATGAGAGAAATGTTCAGCTAACTATAACGTGTGAAAACTAGGGTTTTTTGAATGGATTTGCATGTTTTTTTAAATAAAAATTCGTAACTATAACGTGTGTGAAACCTATGGTTTTTTCAATGAATTTGCAAGGTTTTTTAAATGCTAATTCCTAACTATAACGTTTGTGAAACCTATGGTTTTTTCAGTGAATTTCAAAGGTTTGGTAAATGATAAGTTATAAATGTACTAATTATTATGTGTCTCTTTTTACACTAATTTCTTATATTTTTAATATAAATATTTATATGTATTTGATTTTTTAGACTATATTTCATATTCTTATTATAAAATTATAACAAAACTAAATTGCAAAGTAATTTTTGGATTAATTATTGCTTCACTTTGGTTGTAAGTCTAACACAACTCCAGCAATGCTCTGGGGCCTAAGCTCACAAAGTTGTATCAATCCTTACACCTGCTTCAAGTATGTGCAAGGTTTTGATGCAGCATAACCTCAAAAGTGACTGAATGAAATGTTATACATTTCACTCAGTCACTTTTAGGAGGCGTTGCTTCACCCCCTTCTGCACAGGAAAGCCTCTTCTGGCGCACGGCTTTACAATGTAATGCACCCTCCAGATGCGTCACATTGTTAATAGCACACACCATGGCACATCTTTTGCACCACCACTGTGTCACAAAAGTGACGCAACGGCTGTGTAAAAGAGGCACAAGGGGATTGTAAATCCGCCCCTAACACATACAAATTCACCCAGGCAGTTTCAAAAGCAGCGCAAATTGAAGCATACACTTCTAACATATTTATGTACATATGTTACATTCAAGTGCTTCGCACATACTACAGTATACTATAGGTAAACACCTTATAGATTTATGCTGTAGCACTTCCTTATAGTTTTGCACTTTCACATTCTCCAAACTCTAGTAATATATTCATTCATTCATTTATGAACTAAACATTCATTCTGACAAACTTTTACACACTAACATAGAAATATAGTTCTTTCTTTGACCATTGAAGGTAGTTCTAAAAAGAACAGTTTTTTTTGTTTTGTATTTTTTTGTGTTTTCTCAACAATTTCCAAGCGGAACAAAAGAATGAAAAAAGAACACCTAATGTTGAGGACAGCAATGATCCTGTATCCTGAGTTTTATCAGGTCAATAGACTGTACCCCATAACACAAAAGTTTATCGCAATAAATGTAAAGAAATTTAACTTTAGCAAAGTCAGAATCAATATGTTGGTGTGGACCGCTTGCTGAAAATGCTGCCGCAGTTGATGTGCTTAGTGTAGCAGCAGGTGGGGTCTCGTGCAACCTCCATCTTTCAGCTCGAGGAAAGTTCTTGGGGTGCAAGTTCTTCACATATTTGCTGTGCCAAAGGAGTATTTTTTATATGGATCACCCCTTGAAAGAGTTGTTTGGCTAATTTTACAGGTTACTTTTGCAGCATTAACCTTTTTTTGACCTTCTGGAAAAGTGAAAAACGTCCAAATTAGAGCTTCTTTCCTCTTCTTTGGAGGATCTTCACGGATGAAATCTCCCTCTGAAGAAATGCTGGAAGATGACTCCACTGCTCTTATTATGGTGATCTTCCTTCTATTTTAGTAGATTCTCCTAAATGCTTCTTCTTAGAAAGTCAAAGTCGAATAATTATAATGAGACAGAACTTTCAACACTCGCAATAGGAAAAGTTACGAACCAATTAAATCTCTTCTTTTAAAGTCACTTGGCTTTGCGTACGCTTATGATGCGCTTGCGCAGCTCTTTCAATATGAGTACGCATGATCTTCTACCGCAATTTGTGTAATTCTTTTTAAAAGTAATATAGGATTATTAAAAGTATTTTAAAAAAATCATAGTTATCCCAAATGTCTGCCCTTAGTATCTACATTAAATACATTAATAAATGTTTTAAACCAAGTAGAAACATTGCCCCCTTTCGCGTACAGAATGCCAGAACACCGGACATGACGTCACACCAAAGCTTTAATGCGACGCGTAACGTCAAAGCATATTCGTACTGTATGCGCGGGTACACGCTGAGTATGATAAGCATTACAAACTATGGTTCCATCACCCTCTCAGAGACAAATCAGAGCTCAGGGCGCGCTAAGGAGAATGATTAGAAGTGCTGACTCATTGCAGATATGATTCTGGGCCTGCCTCTGCATACATTATAACACCGCCCCCATATTTCTCTGTTGTTCATTGTTAGTGCACACACTCATTCTTGCACATGCGCGGTGCACGCCCGCCCACACTACTCACATGCCACCACCAAGCATGCTTGCTATCATTTAGCCTAGAAACCAATACATTAGCCAATGTGATCTCCCCCAGGGCCCTCATTCTTGTAGACCGCAAAAACGCTACCAATGACAGCCCTGGGCTTGGTTTGGTCAGCCCCCGCAGTTCCCATATAATGCGGGCACTGACGTGAGCATGCTCTCTTTTGCCTGCCTCTGCTGCGATGAGACACAGACTGTCGAAAGCACCACAGACTCAGCGAAACCACAGCCTTTCAAGACACGACAAAAGACGACAGAAACAAAGGTAAGAGTAGACGTCACAACATCAGCCTCCATTGTAAATTGTATATGAATAATACTATTTTTTTATCCTTCATATGGCTTTCCTACCCCTCAATGGTTTTACATTGTACTTACATAATTGAAATATTTCTTTGTAAGTCACGAGGTCCTATACACCTCTAATCTTAAAAATTGTGCATGCATACTTTCTGTGTCGTATTTCTGTACTGCGCCACTTGCTTAGGCCTCTATTATTATTAATTATGCATCCATGACAGTATTTTTTTTCTGCGTCACAACGCCGTCCCAGGCCTTTATTAACTTAGTGATCTTCCTTTGTTTGCTGGAGCTGCAACAGTCTGAACTACGGAATATTAAGAACCCACATTAAAATTCACTTTTGATAGTAGTTACGCAACTCAGTTTCAATGATTAATCAAAATCTCCTTATGTTTCCTTCACCAAACATCGTTCAGAAGCAACTACGGCCTATCGAGCAACAGCAATGGAATTCTCTGCAACTTATTGAATATACTTTGAGGTATAGAAGCAGAGTTCAAGTGGAGTGGTGGCCGCACTCTTTATACAAGGTAAGCACAGCAGCCTAGATCTCCAAAGCCTTCATAGGAATGCATTAGAAATAAGTCGGCATAACGGATGTCAGTAACATAGTAGGCACTTCCATATAGACACCACTTGAACGCGGCACTATAACAAGTAAAATGTACCAGGTACACTGCACTCGTAAAACTGTAGTGTAACTTTTATTTATGAAAGGAGAGAGGGCCATATTATGAAACCTTGGCAACAGAATTATCACCACTTTATTGTCAGGAAAGTGGCAATAATGGGTTTGATAATATACTCTATGGAATTCCAATCGAAGCTCATGTTAGATGTGAAGGACATCTAACATGAGCATTGGTTGGAATTCCATAGAGGTTATTATCAATCCCATTATCGCCACTTTAGCGACACTTTCCTGCCAAAAAAGTGGCAATCATTTTTGTCGTCCAAGCTTGATATTATGGCCCAGAGTGCGTAGTGTACAGCAGCTTATCTGTAAAATGTATAATTACCTCCGAGCAGTGACAACAGATAGGTTACAACAGTCTGACAAACAGATCATCAACCTTATTACGCCACTTTTGAGTCACTTTTACCATAGGTAAACTGATGCAAAGAGCTAGTAAATCTACATCTGGTTCAACAAAAAATCTCAACTCCAGACTCTGCGACACAGTTTTAATGTTGTTTTCTCTCTCTCACTCTCTGAGACATCATTTCTCTTTCTCTCTTAAACTTAGACACAGCTGTCTGCTTCGACGTGTAGAAGATCTGCTCAACTAAAGTTGTGAACTCCACTTCCTAATGTGTTTGGCGCAAGGTTTACACAACGGTAAGCACAGAGGCCTAGATCTACAAATACTTCATAGGAATACATTAGAAATAATTTGGCATAACGGGCGTTAGTAACGCAGTAGGCCCTTCCATATTGACACCACTTGAACGCGGCACTATAACAAGTAAAATGTACCAGGTACACTGTACTCGTAAAACTGTAGTGTTAGCTTTATTTCTGAAACGAGAGAGGGCCATATTATCAACCCTTGGCGTCAAAATTATCGCCACTTTATCGGCAGCAAACTGCTGCTAAAGTGGCCATAATAGGTTTCATAATATGCTCTATGGAATTCCAATCGAAGCTCATTTTAGATATGAAGGACATCTGACATGAGCTTCGATTGGAATTCCATAGAGCATGTTATCAAACCCATTATCGCCACTTTAGCAACACTTTCCTGCAGAGAAAGTGGCAATAATTTGTGTCCCCCAGGCTTGATATTATTTCCCAGAGTGCGTAGTGTACAGCAGCTTCTCAGTAAAATGTATAATTACCTCCGAGCAGTGACAACAGATAGGTTACAACAGTCTGACAAACAGATCATCAACCTTATTACATCACTTTTGAGTCACATTTAACATAGGTAAAGTAATGCAAAGAGCTAGTAAATCTACGTCTGGTTCAACAAAAAATCTAAACTCCAGACTCTGCGACACAGTTTTAATGTTGTTTTCTCTCTCTCTCACTCTCTGTAACATCATTTATCTATCTCTCTTAAACTTAGACACTGCTGTCTGCTTGGACATGTAAAAGATCAGCCCACCTGAAGTTGTCCTTTCCAGTGCCTGCAGTGTTTGGCTGCAAGCTTTATACAACAGTAAGCACACAGGCCTAGATCTATAAATCCTTCATAGGAATGCATTAGAAATAAGTCGCCATAACGGGCGTCAGTAACGCAGTAGGCACTTCCATATAGACACCACTTGAACCCGGCACTATAACAGAACTTGAATGTACGAGTCACACTGCACACGTAAAACTGTAGAGTTACCACAACTTGTAATGCTTCAGTTCATTTACCCACATCTACATAATTCTAAACTCTAATTTTCTTTTTTCTTTTGCAGATTACCAATCGGACACCTTTTGGAATCCATTTCACAATTTCTTTATAACATTGTTTAACTTATTTTGCCAGTTCTAATATAGTTATAATTGAGTTTCGTTTATATTTATTGATTAATAAAAGTTAATTTAAAAAAACTACATACATCTTTTATTTTGTGGGGGAGGGGTATGACTGTCCACAATAAAAATAATGTTGACATACTATAGTAAGATATTCAAGACTAGTATTGAAAACTACTGAGTTCTAACTAACTGATATAATAAATACAACGGTGAGAAACTACTAAAATGGCGATGGACGGAGTACATATTCAACGTTTGGCACCTCGGCAGTACCTTTCAAATAAATATATAAAAAATATGACTATTAATACTGTACAAAAGTACAGCACCGGATGAATCACACGAACCGGGAAAAGAAAGCGACAGATTTACTAACTGATATAAAGAAAGGTTTGCTCGTTGAACTTGAAGAAAAAAACGTGAACTTCGAAACGACGCTGATCATGCGAAGAGAGTACAACTGCTACACCAAAAAAAGGGAAAGCTTTACATACAAAAAGCGATACAATATCGCTGCTTTTATCGACAGGAAACTGCCGATAAAGCGGCGATAATGTGCTTCATAATAGGCCCTTGTAACTGTCCATATCAGCCCAGGTTCTGATCCTAACCTAGGCTGCTATGGTTATTCACAAGTACATATTATTAAGCCCATTATCTCCGCTTTATCTGCAGTTTCCTACCAATAAATGCGACGATAATGTATCGCCTTTTGTTGATAATATGGACCATTGCTTTTTTTTTGAGCAGTAAACTTAGATGAATATTATCAAGGACCGGTGTTAAAATTATCGCCGTTTTATTGGCAAGAAACTGCTGATAAAACGGCAATAATGAGCTTCATAATACGGCCTTGTTATTTCCCATAGAACCCCATGATAGCACCAGAACATAGGCTTCTATGGGATTTAACAAGGATGTATTATCAAGCCCACCCTCCCAACATTAATAAAAAACTCCAGACAATGCAGATACCCGGAGCTAGAAGGTCATTTTACATATCACTGCACCAGAAATGTGGCGTTCCCGCGACGTGTACGGGGCCAGAGAGAGAGAGCTCAAAACATTTTTTTTTTAAAGATCCGAGGGGTGCCGATTCCCGAGACTGGGGGGAGTAGGCCCGTAACCCCCCCACATACTTCAAAATAAAACCAGAGGAGTGCCGTTCCCCAGTGCTCGGGCACCTTACAAGCCCCTATTATGCAGAAAAATTGCCCCCGTAATTCATCCCCCTGGGACCTAATGAATAAAACGGACTTCTACTATTTTTTTTCACCCCTTCCACTGTGTACAAGTACTGCACGAGTACCCCGCCATTTTTAATTTTTTTAAAATAACAAATAGAGCCTAAACATCCATATGCGACCCCCTAAGCAAGCCTAGAGGGTCAGAATATCTCTACCATACCCCCTACCTTATTTCTCAACTTTGTTTTACTGTTTTCTTCTGACTCGGTTCTAGTGAGGCACAACATGGCCGTCAACACTTCCTGATTTCGAGTGTTGACAGACAGTTCACAGCCAATTAGCATGCAGCTCGTGCTCGTAATTGAACAGATTTCAGTACGCGTACTGAACTCCGACTCTAGATATCGCTATGATTTACCTTGCAATTTTCTCAAAAACTACTGAACAGATTTATCCCATTTAACAAAAAGCACAATCTGCGAACAGAACTCTACCTCTTAGCCAAATTTTATGTAATTCCATTCAGCCGTTTGGGCTGTGGCCTGCTGAATGCTTTCAAAAACAGTCCGCCCATGAAGAAGTGCAGAGATTGCCCGAAACGAGTCGGCAGATGGACGTTAATTTGGATGTTTGTTTTTAACAGGACACTGCAGCTTCCATTAATAAAAACACTGATTTTATACCTACCTGCTGTGTGGCTCTTTTCACGAAGGTCACTCCTTTGCGTTGGGATACTTGCGGCCAGACCAGCTGCGAAAGTAGCCCACCAGGGTTCACGGCACTTGCTGGCGCCTAATCACGTCAGCAGTACGGTGCAGGAAGGTGCGTGATGGAAGTCGAATGGTGCAACCTCCTTGTTCTGAAACCTGCATCAACCCACTGGGGACTTTACATCATGTTCATTTTGTGACAGCATGCTAGCAATTCACTTGAATTTGATTGCCACAGCACTCTGTTGACCAGAAGGCAGCGCGCCGGCCACCACCCACTTGGAAGAGAGTCACGTGTATAAAAGGTGTTTGGGCTGTGGCCTGCTGAATGCTTTCAAAAACAGTCCGCCCAGGAAGAAGTGCAGAGATTGCACGAAACGCGGCGGCAGATGGACGTTAATTCGGATGTTTTTTTTTAACAGGACGCTGCAGCTTCCATCAATAAAAACACTGATTTCATACCTACCTGCTGTGTGGCTCTTTTCACGAAGGTCACTCCTTTGTGTTGGGATGTATATACATATATATATATACAAACACAGAGATTACCCTGCATCAAAACCCCAACACACTTTCGAGTTCACTTCTTTATTGGCGGGCAGCAGGGGAAAAATGTACACTCCAGTCAGCAGCTTGCCATACGCGTTTCGAGCTCTTCCGCCCTTGTTCACTGGCTACTGAATCAAAGTCTTGACAGCAATTGAGGGACATTTAAATATTGTAAAGACCCGCCTCTGCAGTCTTGAGTGGTCCCATTGCCTCATGGTACTTGTAGTCCCTTCTTGCACCTAAATAGGTGCTGTCTTTCGTTTGGTGCCAAATGTTACTTTCTCCAAGTGGATCCGCTGAAGGGGAGACACCTGTGCCCCCGATTATAGGAAATCCCTGCAAATTCAGGCTCGAAAGTCCACACACTGCGCTACTCATAGGGCGCTGCAGGTCCGCTTCTTGGTGGCGGGGATTCTGGTGGCCTGTCATGCTGCATTACAATACACAAAACCAGAGATTACCCTGCATCAAAAAGCCAACACACTTTTGAGTTAATTTCTTTATTGGCAGGCAGCAGGGGAAAAGTGTACACTCCAATCAGCCCCTTGCCATACGTGTTTCGAGCTCTTCCGCCCTTGTTCACTGGCTACTGCATCAAAGTCTTGATAGCAATTGAGGGGCATTTAAATATTGTAAAGACCTACCTCTGTAGACTTGAGCGGCCCCATTGCCTCATGCTACCTGTAGTCCCTTCTTGCACCTAAGTAGGTGCTGTCTTTCGTTTGGTGCCAAATGTTACTTTTTCCAAGTTGATCCAGTGAAGGGGAGACACCTGTGCCCCCACTGATAGTAAATCTCCGCAAATTCAGGCTCGAAAGTCCACACACTGCCCCACTCGTAGGGCGCGGCAGGTCGGCTTCTGGTACTACACACACATATATATATATATATATATATATATATATATATATATATATATATATATATATATATATATATATATATATATATATATATATATTACCTACTGGCGGTCGCCAGTAGGTATATATAGTTAGGATTTTTTCTCTATGGAACTTTTGAAAATTCTATGTCTAATAACTTTTGCGTTTGTGGACGGAATCGGCTGAAATTTTCAGGAAAATGGCACATTTTGGTTATGATCAGCCCCTGAAAATTTGGGGGGGTTTCGTCAAGGGGGGGCCGAGAAAAAAGGGGGGTCCCAAAACGCGTTTTTCCCATTCATTTTTCCATAGGGCCTTTGGCCTCACTTTTAGCTCGAACGGCTGAATGGATTTACACGAAATTTGGCAAAATTGTAGGGACTGTTTGCCCGATGTGCCTTTGCTGGGTCTCAATATATGTGCTCCAGTGGATTTTGATAAATTAACGTTTGAAAAAACAGATATATCTGTGACAGCGTCCTAGATAGCGCTCCAGATCGCGTACTTTTCGCTTAACGGAGCTTTGCGAAGCGAAGCTGATTGGTTCTCCGGTGTCTGTCAACATTCTAAACAGTCCGTAGCGGCCGCCATCTTGTCTCTCGGTATGATCGAGAGACAAGAGGAGGTCAAAACGAAGGGGGAAATGAAGGAAATGGGGCAAGGTAGACCCCTTCCGACCCCCTAGGATTGATGAGGGGGATATTAAAGTGCCCCGCGGGGCCCAAAAAAAATAAAAAAATTAATTGTTTTTTTTCGTGGGGTGCGCCCTGTTCGCGTACTAGAAAGCGGTCTGGGGAGCGTACTATAAGGAAACAAGAATGATTGACTTTTAACTTATTGTATGTTTATTGATTGTTCGTTTTTTTGTTTTTTTTTGTTTATTTTTATTTACGTAGCTACATGTAGGTATCAATGTAGAGTCTATAATTTAATAAACGCCGTCTCCTTTGTAGATATCTTGCCTGTTGTTAAAGAAGTTATTTTGGTACATGGAATTCATACAATAGTCTGTCTGGAAAGCCGAAACAACATGGAGGCAGGAGATGATAAAGAAATGTTTAATATACATTGGAGATAATATAGTGGGAGAAAGGAAGTAACTATGAACAAAGTTAATATGTAATACTAAAAAGTTGCACAGTATATTTAAAGTCTGATTTCACGTTTTTATTAATTTGCTACTAGTTTTCAATATACATATTAAAATAAATAATGTGTGAAACAATTTTTGAATTAAGAAATTAAAATGTATCTTTCATTTTGTTTTTCAAATTTAAAAGAAAATCTAAAAAATCGTGATAATTTTTTTCTTCATTTTTTTGTAGAAAATCTACTGCATCTACACATTGCACAAGTTCATTATTTATTGTGTCGTCGTAGAAATCCATGTCAACTTCTGTCTCAATTTTTTTTTCTGTTTCAGTTTTCATGTTGTTTTGTTGTTCTTCCATTTTCAATTCTGAAAAATGAATTTTTAAAAAATATATCAGTACAGAAAGGGCATTGTTGGGTTTCAGTACAGATAGGCAGTTTGGTTATTTAAACAGTGTTTTTTACTTTGGGCAGTGTATGGTTTCAAATTGGAAGTAGAAATATGAGAAAATTATCAAATAAACTCTTAGTCAATTCTGAATTATGCTATAGAAGTCTAACTCTATTCTTATCTCAGGGCCTCGCACTCAGCCCACCAGCATGGGGCCACGCACTGGTGATGTGTCCTTTTGTTTTCTTGGAGATCTATCACAAAGAAAGGTGTCGCCTGCAATTAAGGTCCATTGGCGGGGGCCCCTCCTTGGGCCTCTCATGGATGGTGTCAGGAGGTATAGGGGAGGGAGAAGGAGAAGCTCCCTCAATTGCAAGGAGACCATTCATAGACACTGTGGGGGGCCCATTGTCCAGCATTTTGGTGAAGATGAAGGTGTGAGAAATGCGTGTGGATTAAAAGTTAAAACTGTGGGGGCGTCAAAATGATGGACAATGGGGCCCCCACAGTGTCTGTGCATGTTCTCCTTGTAAGTGGCCAGTTATGTAATTTGGAGGGGGCCTTGCGCACGTTCCCTTTTAGCTCAGGGCCTCGCAAATCCTTGGACTGGCCCTGCCATAACTAAAACAGAGAAGTCTATTTTATTCTATAAGTATTACAGAGTGAAAGAATAAAAATGATTGAAAATGTTTTTCTAATTTGCTTTCAGTACAGAACATACTTCAGTTTTAAAAATAATATCTTACCTTTTAAATATAATTTGAAGTTATCAGTTGATTTTTTGTTGTTCTGCACTTCACGAAGTAGTAGTCAAAATGGCTGTGTTTCTCTCTCTTTGTTTATATATGTTCAGGTACATAACCAATCAAATGTCATGATATAATAGTAGAAATTGAAAGTAATATTTTAATTGGTTGTCATTTCGAACACTTCCGATATGTTTTGTGAAGTAATTTACCTCAGGGATTTTAGAGAGTTCTACATGCTAAATGGCTAAATGGTATTCCAACTAAATTTGTGAAAATGGTAGGAATTGGTATGTAGTATGAGCTACTGTTTAATTGGTGAAAGTGTCTCCAGTGGTTTTTCTGTAAATTACTTTCCCACCTTTTTTGAGCGAGTGCTTGTCAGTGCGTTTCCCGGTATGCGAACTTGCAGTGTTACGGGAGTCCTCCATTTTGTGTTTTGGTAGAATTGAGATACAAGATGGAGGGTAAATAATGTTCAGAATGGGTAGATTGGGGTATTTTAGCCGTATGCTGTTTCCCTAAGTTTTCTGAGGGTGGCTGAGGAGGGTCATATATGTCGATAAAATAAAAAAGTTTTTTTTCGCGTGGTTAGCTGCAGGTACGCGAACTGGGTAGCGTACAGGGAAGCGAATATAGGTGAAATTAAGTGAAAAAAAGGTTCATTGGAAATTTTAAAAGAGTACACTAAGGTAAGGTAGCTCTGAAAAGAGCTTTTGGGTTTTGTGTATGTTCTAGAAAGTTATAAGTAGGAACCAATACACATTCTTAAATTTAGTATGAAAACTCTGTTCCCCTCATCTGAGAAATGCACGCCATCTCCTCTGTAGATATCTTGCATGTAGTAACGCAAGTTATTGTTGTAGATGCAGCCCATTCCATGGTCCCTCATGTAAGCTGAAACAGACTTATTTACATGCTTCCTCGTTTTCTCAATTTGTGGACAAAATTGATTGGACCACCTCCATTTTTGTCTTTGGCATATATTAGAATATACCAAGGCAGTTTGAGGAAAAAGTGTCATCAATTGCTCAAAGGTGTCCTTTAAAAGCATTTCCAGACCTACCCCAGTCAAAGTGCCCAAATCGTTTCCTCCACAGTGCACTATTATGAGGTCAGGGGTTGGCAAATGTAAAAAGGTTTTCACCAATGGTATCAATTGGTGACATTTCTATCCTCTTCGACCAATCCATTTGATTTCCACATTTTGTAAATTGAGGTTGTGTAAATTTTTGTTATCAGCATACCTGTGAGCCCAGTGGATGTAGCTATGTCCCAGAATCCAGACTGAAAACATGGCTAGAGGAGTTTTTGCTGCAGTCAGATGAAGTGTGGGAATGAAATGGCAGTTGAAATAGTGATGTTTGTAATGTAAAAAACTGTGGAGTTTAAGTGCAAATGATTCATTAGCAGTGATTGGTGTATTTCCATTGCTGAAAACAGAAAGTTAGGGTGCATGGATGTGTACTTTGAAAGATGTATTTTGAATGGTTATTTAAAAATGTTGTTATGAAAGATTGCAGTGGATTAGCAGGTGTACTGAGAGTTCAGAGTTCATTTGAAACATTGTTGTGTGAACTTGTGGCCATGATAGGTCAGGCAGGCGGTAGTTGCTATGGAAAAGAGGTAGAAAGGGCAGAGGGGGGAAGGGTGTTGATTTGAAAAAAGTGAGGGAAAAGTTTTTATTGGATGACATGAGAGATATGTGTGTTGAATATCAGTGTTTCGGTGCCTTTGTTGGTTCCAGCCTCTGGAGTGCATACCTTTAATTCTGGAACAGAATAATTGGTGTGTTTCTGAGACTGTTTTCAATTTCAAAAAGAATTTGTAAAGGTGAGTTATCGTTTATATATTTTAGTTAAAGAGTAGTATGCTTTTTTGCGTAAATAAGAAAGCCAGCTGTGTATTTAAAATGATGTTTTGCGTCAAGTGTTTGCATTCTGCTTTCAAAGGCGATTTTGCATTTTTCATTTATAGGTGTATTATTGTTTTACATAAAAGGTTTGAAATCAAATGCATGCACACTTAGGGCCCGATGTAGGTGGTCGTTTAGGCCATTTACCGACTGGTTACGGCCGATTTCGGTCGTTTCCGACCTGTAAATGGCGAAAAGGTATGTAGGCGCCTAAATCCAGGGTCACATGTAGGTAAATTTACATTTACAGAATCGGAGAAATTGTTTTTGATGGTAAAATGATGTGACTCCTGCAATGTGTCGCTTTTGCGGAACAGATATATGATGTAATTGTGTTGTTAATGTTACGGTGTACATGTAAAAAATGATGCATAAGTGTTGCACGGGCATTGTAGATACTCTCCTATGTGTGCTTAGCAATTTCATGTCACTTCCCCCGGGTTCAAGGGCCTTGTAAATACGTCTCCATGTGTGTCTGGTCATTTGAAGTCATTTTCCTTGTAGTGTAAGGCCCTTGTAAATACGCCCCCATGTGTGCTTGGCAAATTTTCATTTTGATTGTTTGAGTTACATAGCCATGTTAAAAGTTATTGAAAAAAAGGTGCAAGTTCCTTAAAAAAAACGTTTTCATGTGTATTAGGGCATTTTAAGTCTGTTCCCCATGAATGTAGGGGCTAGATGTAGGTGGCTGAAATTAGCCATTTACCGATCGGTAACTGACGAATTCGGCCGTTACCGACCAGTAAATGGGCATTGACATGTAGGGGCCCTTAAATGTAGCGTTTTCGGTAATTTTACCGAATCGGTAATTTTACCGATTCGGTAATTTTACCGAATCGGTAATTTTACAGATTCGGTAATTTTACCGAAAATGCAAGATTTAAATGTGGGTAGCCAATTTTCCATTGGCACATGGCTTTCAGAATCGGTATTTTACCATGGAATACAAATCCATGGTAAAATACCGATTCCTGTGTACATGCACATCTGTGCATGTACACATATGCCATGTGACAGACAGACGTGTCCTTAGGGCATGTCTGTGTGCCATATTGCACACATGCCCGTTTTGGGGGTGCTAGATGGTGTCAAAGTGATACCTCCTGCACCCTTGACAAATTCGGTATTTACCGATTCGGTAAATACCGAATCGGTATTTGAATTGAATCCTATGGGCTTCAAGGCCCATAGGATTCAATAGTAAATACCGATTCGGTATTTACCAAATCGGTAAACACCGAACTTTTAAGGAATCGGTAAAAAACGTTTTTATGTGTATTAGGGCATTTTAAGTCTGTTCCCCATGAATGTAGGTGTATTATTGTTTTACATAAAAGGTTTAAAAACTTTGTTTGAAATCAAATGCATGCACACTTAGGGCCCGATGTAGGTGGTCGTTTTAGGCCATTTACCGACCGGTTACGGCCGATTTCGGCCGTTTCCGACCGATAAATGGCTGATCGGTATGTAGGGGCCTAAATCCAAGGCCACTTGTAGGTAAATCTACGTTTACAGAATCGGAAAAATTATTGGTTCGGTAAAATACCGAATCGGTAATTTTACCGATTCTGTCAATTTGCTATGTAGGGGGGACTCTTCTGAGTCCCAAAGGCCTAAACGAATCGGTATTTTAACATGAAATCAAACTTCATGGTAAATTACCGATTCCGGTGTGCATGCACATGTGTGCATGCACACTTATGTCATGTGAAACGCAGACCTGCCCTTAGGGCTGGTATGCCTGCCAAATGGCACCTGTGCCTGTTTTGAGGGTACCAGAGGGTGTCAAAGTGATACCCCCTGCACCCTTGAGAATACTTTTTTTTTTTTATTTAGCATTGTCGAATCTAGTTCTTACTATTATTGATTTACTGTTTGGTAATAGTGGTTAATAACATTTTTTTATTATATTTCACCACAGATTCAACTGCAGATTATTTGGGAATTAGACAATGCCGTCTAAGGATAGAATTCGAAAGGCTACAAAACGTCAAAGACAGCAGTTACCAAAAATTTTGCAAAAACAACAAGTGATGGACTCAATGTGGATCAATGTCACACACTCCCCCAGTCAAAAGATCTGGGACCAAATCCATCGTTTTTTGCACTCCACACCACCCTGGGTCAGATAATGGCTTTATGCAAATCAGCTCTGACCCTGTGCCCCATGGGAACAGTCCAGTCCGAACTACAACAGCCATATCTTTCCCAGACCGGAATCAAGCATCCGAGGACCGGACCGGTTTCGAGGTAACACCTCTCATCAGCCCGGCTAGCTTGACTCCAAGTGGCGTGGAGTGCCTGGGACCCACGTCTGGGCATCCCCAGCGCACTTAGGGCGGCAATTGCAAAAACAACAAGTGATGGACTGAATGTGGATCAATGTCACACACTCCCCCAGTCAAAAGATCTGGGACCAAATCCATCGTTTTTTGCACTCCACACCACCCTGGGTCAGATAATGGCTTTATGCAAATCAGCTCTGACCCTGTGCCCCATGGGAACAGTCCAGTCCGAACTACAACAGCCATATCTTTCCCAGACCGGAATCAAGCATCCGAGGACCGGACCGGTTTCGAGGTAACACCTCTCATCAGCCCGGCTAGCTTGACTCCAAGTGGCGTGGAGTGCCTGGGACCCACGTCTGGGCATCCCCAGCGCACTTAGGGCGGCAATTGCAAAAACAACAAGTGATGGACTGAATGTGGATCAATGTCACACACTCCCCCAGTCAAAAGATCTGGGACCAAATCCATCGTTTTTTGCACTCCACACCACCCTGGGTCAGATAATGGCTTTATGCAAATCAGCTCTGACCCTGTGCCCCATGGGAACAGTCCAGTCCAAACTACAACAGCCATATCTTTCCCAGACCGGAATCAAGCATCCGAGGACCGGACCGGTTTCGAGGTAACACCTCTCATCAGCCCGGCTAGCTTGACTCCAAGTGGCGTGGAGTGCCTGGGACCCAAAAATTTTGCAGCAGTCCTCTACATTAATAGTAACTCAACGGACGAAGAGAACACCGGGTAAGAGAACTAAATCATTCCTTAAAAACATTTGTAGAAACAAAAGTATAACTACAGAACAAGTTTTAGTCCAGAAAAAGAGAGCCAATTTAAATGGAAAGGAAAGGCCCGTCAAAAAAGTTTGTGCTAGAGCAGGAGATAACTCTGTGCATGGCAGTAGAAGGGCAAATATATTCAGGGACATTCGTAAGCGAATGTTCCGCAACAGGGTAATTGTCAATTTGCTCAAACAATTTAAAAAAGGTCAACAGAAAGTGTCATTTTATAAGAAAAAGAAAAATGTAGAGAAAATTATTGATCAGGCTTTCGAAATCAAGCGAAAGGTATTTATTTTGGTAATTAATAGAATTAGGAAACTAAGCAAGGTAATCTATGTTTTCAAATCTAATAGTAGATGGAAGAGAGACGTTAATCGAAGTAATTTTTGTGAAGTTTTCTTAGGAGAATGGGTGCATAGTTCAAATAGTGAGGCATTTTTTAATGAGGAGAGTTATTTTCAGGACAATGTTTTGGTGCATGCAGTTGACAGCAGTGGTCGAGCATATGAGGTAAAAGATGGTCATCCGGTTGAAAAATAAATACTTGTGTCTGCAGATGGAGAAGAGGCGCTAAGTGATGAGGATTTAGGGAGACCTCCTAAGGGACCAGTGTACACCTGGAAGTGTAGTTCTATTTGCAGTGTGCGACAGGATTCCATCAATTTGCTTTCTGATTTTATACGGACGTTTCATAAGAAAAGTGTAAAGCAAAAAATAAAGTTGTTGCAAGAATTAGATCCTTGCAGAGTGAGACAAGTGACAGGTTTGCGTGGTCATTCACTGGCTTGTCTTTCTAGGAGAGTATGCCAGAGTGTATTTCATCATTTCAGGATGCTTGCAGTCCATCATAATAAAGTGAGGAAATTAGTTAGAATGTTGTATTATGCTAAGAGTCCAGCAATTATGCTTAAAAAATTAAGCAGAGCTCTTTTGCATGGTTCTGAAGTAGATGTGAAGAATATTTGTCAAGAAATTGAGTTCTGTTATTTTGCTGGTAAAGAGAACAATGTTGAAATTGAACCACTAGAAGATGGTAATGTGGAAGACAGTGAACAGATTTTCAGTACAGATAAGTTTCACAAGGAAATTTCCACGTTTATGGTAAAATCAAGTGAGAGGCCTAATTTCACTTGTGTGTGTTGTCGACTGACTTATTATAAGAATCAGACTAAGTTAGTGGATATATATGCAAAGAGTGATATGGAAAACAATAGTGAATGGAAGGATTTTGCCACATACTTGATGGTAGAAAATTGTTTTGCTTTGGGAGCAGACCAACATATGTGTACTTATTGCTATAACACATTAAACCAAAACCAGATGCCTGCTAGAGCGGTTTATAATAATCTGGAATTAGATGACATTCCTTATGAATTGAAGGATTTAAATACTTATGAATCTATTTTGATTCAAAGTGTCCATCCCTTCCAGGCTATTGTACGAATGGAGCCAAAGACAGGGAAGTTGCCTCCATCAGATTTACAGAGAGGAATAAAGGGAAGGGTTGTTTATTTGCCTTTGGATTTGAAGAAAAACATTAATACAATTGGAGTAGAGAAAGTGGAAGAGGAACCTCTGGTTATCATATCATATGGTTATCATAGTTAATGGTGTTCCGACAAAGAGTAAGAAAATCTGGCAAGATTTAGTTGATGTTAGGAAAGTTAAAAAGGCAACATTGTATTTGATAAAAAATAATAAGTACTACAAGAATGTATGTGTTGCAGAAGAGGAAGTAAGTGAAGAAGAGGACAGCGATTTGTGTCCTGGTCAAATTGAGAAAGTAGAAGCCTCTAAAAAGGAAGAAATATATGAACATTATAGTGTTCATCCTTTGCATTCCAAGGAAGTCATGGGGAATTCTATTGAGTTGTTTCAAATGAAACAAGCCAAAGGGAGTCCTATTAGTGTTTGGGAGGAAAGTTTGGAAGCTCAGTGTTTCCCTCAATTATTTCCCACAGGTCGAGGAGGACGTTATGATGAGCGACCTGTTCAAATTCCTGCTTCAGAATACCAGACTTTAAGATTGTATACAGAAGATCCTAGGTTTCGACAATGCATTCCCTATTTATTTCATCTATTGTTTGAAAGTGATCTCTCTGGATTGTCTTATGCAGTGAGCCACATCTTGAAAAGTGGTATACAACTGCGAAATATCTCGGCAAGGGACTTTATAGATAAAGTCAATGTGCAAGACAGTATTTTGGATTCTCACCTGATTAATCTCATGGCTTGTCAGCGTGGTACTAATGAGTATTGGTACCGCCGTCATGGTGACTTAAAATGTATGCTGAGGAACTTAGGAACTCCCACATGGTTCCTCACTCTCAGCTGTGCTGAGTATGGCTGGGAAGACTTACTTGAATTTCTACGAGAGGTAAATGGAAACATTGAAAATATTGAATTTAAGACACCCGGAGAACTGTGCTCTTTGGATCCTGTGAATGTTTGCAGGTACTTCAATCATAGATTTGAAGCTATGATGTCTTTCATCACGAACAAGAAAAATCCACCTCTTGGAGAGGTGTTGGATTTCTTTTGGAGAAAGGAGTATCAAGCAAGAGGTGCTCCTCATATACATATGCTACTATGGATCAAAGATGCACCCAAATTTGGAACAGATACGAATGACTTAGTGATGAGTTTCATAGAACAGTATGCTACATGTGCTGTTCCAAAGACAAATGAAGACAAAAGTCTAAGAGAACAAGTTTTACGGTTTCAAAGTCATCGTTGTGGAAAGTACTGTCGTCGTAAATTCAGAAACAAGGACAAATACTACACCAAATGTCGTTTTGCATTTCCACGGTCGGTGTTATCAAAAGGAAGAGTTAACAATTTGATGTCATCGCTGTGACATAATGTGACGAGGAAATCACCCAAAAACACATACAATTTGAAAAGAAACGAAGAGTCCAAGTACATCAACGACTACAACCCAGTGATTTTGTCCATGTGGAATGCTAACATGGATATACAGTTTGTGGCTGACAACTGTATGGCTGTGGCTCGGTATGTGACGTCTTACATCACTAAAAAAGAAAAGACAGAACTGAAGGATATGTGGGAGGATATTTCCCATGAAAAGAGCCTCAGTAAGAAGTTGTACAG
The DNA here is from genome assembly GCF_964263255.1 of Lissotriton vulgaris. Taxonomy (NCBI): domain Eukaryota; kingdom Metazoa; phylum Chordata; class Amphibia; order Caudata; family Salamandridae; genus Lissotriton; species Lissotriton vulgaris. The sequence continues at coordinate 37,326 of NW_028248318.1, read as the reverse complement.
TTTCAGTCTGAAGATGTTGTTGCATCGAGAAATTGGAGCTTACGAATGTTCTGACCGGTTATCTTCAGCAAGTCTCTATGCCAAATCTAGGAGTATCATTTGGGCGAGTCTTGGTCTTGCTGCAACGCGTAATCGAGTTTTGAAACCTGTACGGGAAATTGAGTATTTGGCGGAGAAGGAGCCAAACAGTACAGATATTTTGAAGAGCAACATGTTGGATACATATTATCCAAATAGAAGCAGTCATCTGGAGAATGCTTGTCTGTATGAAGTTCTTCAAAATTACGTTTTCAAGAGGAACATCAAAGAAGATATTGATAAAGGTGTGTATGCTGTAATTGGAAGTGAGGGATGTCTGGTCAAGCAAAAAAAATGTCAATTGATAAATCATCGAAAATTGGATTGCGAATCTCCCGAAAGAAAAGAGTTTTTCTATTTAGCTCTTTTGCAACTTTTCAAGCATTGGCGTGCAGAAGAGGAACTGCTTGGGGATTTCCTCTGTTACGAACACTCTTTCAATGCAGCCAAGGAGTCCATAGAATGTCCTGTTTTTCCAAAATATCTACAAATGTTGAATGCAGAGATTGAGCAGGAAGCAACAATTGCAGCCGAGATTGCTAGAGACAGTTCTCAGGACAGTCAAAGTTCTGTTTCATTGAGTCAGGATCCACTAGGAGAACCAGTTATTGAAAATGAAGCTGCCACTGCCATGATTGTAGTGGAAAGAGCCATGGCACATGCTCAGAAGGATGCGGTTAACTTAGAAGAATTGGAAAGACAACTTAACGTTGAGCAGAGGAAAATATATGTCGAAGTTACCAACCAAATTGAGCATGGATTAAGTCATGAGAAGAAAGAGTGCTCATGTACGTCGTTGAAGCCTGTCCGACTGTACGTGAGTGGAGTAGCAGGAACTGGAAAAAGTTTCCTTATTAAAGCAATTTCATGTTATATGGAGAAAAGGACTGATTCATCACTGTCATGTGTTGTGACCGCTCCAACTGGACTGGCAGCTCATAACATTAAAGGGATTACTTTGCATCGGTTACTGATGCTGCCAGTGGAGCATGATAACAAATTACAATACCACAAGTTATCTGGAGATGCTTGTTGTGAAGTATCTCGAGTTTTGAAGATGAAACTTCTTATTATTGACGAAGTAAGCATGGTTTCCAATCTCATGCTTGCTTTTGTGCATTTAAGAATGCAGGAAGTTCTTAAAACAGAGTATGATGTGTTATTCGGTGGCAAACACATCATTGTTTTTGGTGATCTTCTGCAGCTGACACCAGTGAAAGGACAACCAGTGTTTAAACTGCTTACACATGAAGATACCAAGAAGTGCCTAGGGAGCATTGGCAACGTTAACATATGGTTAAACTTCAGTTATGCTGAGCTGCGTGAAAATATGTGTCAGGCGAAGGACGAAGATTACAAGAATATTCTACAAGATATTAGAATCGGGAGAGTGACTGAGCATGGTAAACAAGCTTTACATGCACGCTTACTGTCAAATTTATATCCAGAAGAAGACGTTTTGCCAGAGGATATTTTTCAGAAAATTACTGTGAAGAAATCTGGAATATGTTTGATGCCAACTCTTGCAGAATGTTCCATGTTCAACGACAAAATGTTGAATTTAGAAAAACAAGAGATTGTAAAACTTGAAGCTATTGACAAAATAGAGCATATGGGAGCAACAATTATTTTGTCAGAGAATTTGAAATCTAAATTGGATTCATTAGAGAAGACTATATCTAAAACTGCGAGTTTTGAAAAGACTTTGAATGTATGCTTAAATTGCCGAATCATTTTGAGAAGGAATTTACATGTTGAAAGAGGTCTGGTAAATGGATCAATGGGTAATGTTGTTGATTTTGAGAAATACAGAAATAGAGATGGAATTGAATTTTTAAAAATTAAATTTGATGGCATTGAGGAAGTACAGGTAATTGGTCGTTGCTCTGCTAGGTTTTTGCTTGTTAAAGACTTATATGTTCGCCGTAAGCAGTTTCCTGTTTGCTTGGCATATGCAGTGACAATTCATAAATCGCAAGGTTTAAGTGTAGACACTGCTTTAGTGAATATTGGCAGTTCTGTATTCAAAGAGGGTATGGCTTATGTAGCATTGTCACGAGTTAAAACTTTATCGGGTTTGTACTTGATTGACTGTGATGTCACAAACATTTGTGCAGATCTAGATTGTGTTAAGGAATACAATAGGTTAAGAAGAGAGTATGCGCCACATTTGCCTCAATATCCTTTGATTGAGAAACGTGTGGTAGGCCGGAAACGAATAAATATCAGTAATTGTAGGGAGGTTGTAGCAAAAAGAGCAAAAGTCGATGAACCCAAAAGTGGAAGCAGGAATAAAATGAATTCTGTTGATAATGTTGTTGGTTTTAAATTTGAAAATAGTTCTGGTGTCAACTGCTATGCTAATGTAGTTGTTAATGTTCTCTTTTCACTAGAGACTTTCAAAGAACAGATTGTGATCAATTCGGAACAAAGTTTATGCTGTTTGTTGAATTCTGTGTTAGAAAAATGTAGTGCTGATAAAACGAGAGTAGAAAGTGTGTCTGAAATTCGTTTTCTGTTAGACGAATGTTCAGGTCAAACAGAATTCTCTGAAAATATTCAGCAGGATTGTCAGGAGTTTTTAATGTATATGCTTGATGTATTGCAAGATGAAGGTGTAGATGTAGATTATCTATTTAGCCTTTCTTATCAATGGCAGCATGACTGCGAGAACTGTAGGCTACTAGTGTAGACTCAGAAAGATTTATATATTTAACTTTGCCTGACAGTAAATCAGTATCCTTCAATAATCTAGTAAATGCAGCCGATCAAAACATGGAGTGCAGCCAATGTAAGTCTGGAATGCTGTCCACGTTAATTTTACGAAGTTATGGCCAGTATGTCATTTTAATGTTCCAACGATGTAGGCTTGATGGAACTAAATTGACAACTTTAATTAATAATTTTGTGGCTTCGCAGTTGCCGATATCAGGAAGGACTTTTAAAACTACTGCAATTATATATCATAACGGTCCATCAACTAATTCAGGACATTACACAGCTTATTTAAAATCTGGAAACGGATGGTCATTCTGCAATGATTCTGTTTTAACTTTTAAAAAAAGATTGCCTTTCCACCTTCAGAATTCTTACCTGGTGTTCTTACAACCAAAATTTTAGGAAAGGAAGCTTGGGATTTGTTTAGAGGAATTTATAGAGGTTCTAATGGCTCCTACTATATATGGCCTTGTGGATAATTGTAGTACAGAGCGAAAACTATTTGTTTTTATAAGCAAAGTCAAGCAGCAGATCAAAAAAAGGAGTAGAGGAAATGTAAGTCTGCAATGCTGTCCACATTATTTTTGAAAACTTATGGATGAAATGTCATTTTACAATTTCAACTACATAAACTAGAAGAAAATAAGTTGTCCAGTCTAATTAAAAATGTTTTTGCTACACAGTCATCGATTTCAGGAAGAACATTTCCATTGCAGTTATTACATAATATGCTGGTCCTTTGACAACATCTGGATATTACACAGCTTATTTAAATTTTAAAAATGGCTATTCTTTCATCAAACATTACTAATTGAGTATGAAGCAATGTTGCCTTTTAACTTGATTTTTGAAGTCAGAATTTAGGGTAGGTAATTGGACTACAATGATTCTAGGTGTTGCTGTAACTTAGTGTGCTGTTTCAAATTGCTTTGTATGTCTCAGTTTTCTTAAAACAATTGAGTTTATCTTTCAGAAAGTGGCGGGCAGAAAATAGTAACAGCACAACTGAGTATAAGCTGTTTATAGGATATCCTTTGACGTCATAGAAAGTAAGTTACTTTGGAGAAGTTCCTATTTCTGCTTATATTACTTGGGTTTTTTAAACACAATCATTTTGATTGTGTTTTTTTTCCCCGCTGTTATATGATGAATACCTTCAACTCACTGTTTTCAGTGAAATTTGATTTTTTCTGATAACAGCAAAAATAAACCATTAAATATGTTTAATAAATTTTCTACTTTGAATTGTGATTTTGTAATATGTATATGGATTGGTGTGGCTCACTGATTAGAGGCGGTAGACCTAGAAGCAGAGGTCGGCCTGGGACCAGGGTTCAATTCCTGACGTGGCAGGATCTTGGGCCTTGGTCAGCGGACTCGATAATCTTTGCTTCGGTGCCTACTCCAACCATGGGTCCCACTCAGCAACTTTGGGTAATAGCTTGCTTAATCTCAACTAACAGCCCCATCAGCGCTGGGGATGCCTGGCATCACCTTGGGGATGCTCAGGAGGGTTTATCTCACAGGGAAAGCCAGGATGGGTTCCCCAGTAAAATACAGCGCCGGGACGCTTCTTTGCTGGGTCAGCTGTACGCTTTACTAGTATACCACATTTAACATTTAACATTCATTTTGTCTTATGCTGACTCTTTTTTTACCATCTTGTATTAATTTAAATTTTTTTGTTCTTTCTTACACAGATAAAAAGTATGAAAATGACAATACAGTACGGTAATGACAATTATAAGGTAATTGTTTAGTACTTTTTACGTTACATGTCTATCAGATTTAACTTTTATTAGTTCCTCTGCTTCTTTTTTTTAACCCTTAGTTTCCTATCTTTGCTACTTCTTTTATTTCTTTTTCTATTACTTATTTATACTACTCTTTTCACTTCTTTTATCAGTCCCTCTTTCTACAGTAACTGTGTGTTACTCACTCTATTTTTCTTTCTTTTCACATTACTCTCTGTTTATTAATTCGTCTTTTTTTAAAAAAGATTTTTTTTACTGCGCTCCCGGTTCGCGTACTCAAACGCTAACTGGGAAGCGTATCAATAGAAATAGAGGATGCTAGAGTGCTAAACATTCTAGCAATTTTTTTTGAAAAGGGAAGGTAGTTCTGAAAAGAACTTTTTTTTATTATTTTTGATGTTTTATATTTTTTTTGAATTTTTTTGAGGAAGGAGAAACAAAAATGATTTACTTCAAAGGGCTCAACAGGAGCAACAAGAAAAAAAAATTACTTTCTAGGACGTTTTGGACATTGATGATTTTCAAATGATCTATTTATAAAAGTAATACTCATTTCTCCGCATGAAATTAATTTTCCACACTGTAAACAAGTCAATCTCATGTGCACAAAGTTCTTTTGCAGATTTGGAACCGTTTCCCTTGCCTCTGACTCACTTATTGTAAAGTCATTGGTGGATGTTTTTGCCGGTCGGGGGTTTTCAACCAAATCTCGAAGTTGCGCTTTGGAATAATTAAGAGGGTGCCAAGTCTCCATGTGCCAATGCATGGTATGATTACCATAGCTATATTTTTTTTCGGTCCCTCTCGAGAGTGTTTTTTTGCAGATGAGGCAGGTAACGTACGTAGCATTAACTTTCTTTTCATGAGAAGGAAAAGAAAAAAATTGCCAGATAAAATTCACTTTCACACGGGACGTTCTTGGCATTTCTTTCAGAAAGCCACTTGTCCCTTGCTCCTGTTCCTCGTCTTCCTCTTCTTCTTCTTCCTGGTCGAAGATGAACTGGCTAGTCGGTCCTCTCTTCTTTGGTGGTGGTGGAGGTGGTGGAGATCCACCAGCTGCAGCTAATACAAATGCCATGTCTTAGCAAACAAAAACAGGTCTTTCTCTCATAAAAATGAAAGTCGGAGTGAGGAAAAAAGGTGGGACTTTCATCATTTGAGAAAACAAAATGTTCTAAACCAATGAAAAGTGTTTGTTAAACGTCATATGATCAAGCGTTCCATCATTAGGAAACTAAAAGTAAAATCAACCAATGAAAAGTTTTATTACCTAGTCACATGACCTGTTATGCTTACGTTCCGCGTTCCGCACCGCGCCTTGGATCGAATCCGAGGCTTTACGTTTCGCGCCTTTGTTCGCGTTCCAGAACGCTTCTGGGTGCGCTAACGCAGCACGTCATAAGGGGTATTACGTAGTAACGCGATATGTTGCGTTTACGGGACGCGTCACGATGTGCCTTTCTAACGCGGTATTCGCACTAACGGAACGTTTACCGATTCGCGGACCGGCAACGAAACAAGAAAAAATAATTTAAACTATAATATAAATTAAATTAAAAAAATATAATACAAATATATATAAAATATATTTGTGAATTAGAATAAAAATATATGTTACAGCTATAGATATTAGCTTTTAAAAAACCAATGAAATTCACTGAAAAAACCATAGGTTATAGACCATATATAGTTAGGGATTAGCATTTACAAAACCTAAATTTACTCGCACAAAACCATTGAAATTCGCATATATAGTTAGATGCAATAACTATATATCGCGCACCCGCAATCCACTGATGATGATGTCACATATTACATCATTCATGACATGGTCAGTGACATCACTGATGACATCACTGATGACATCATCCAGTGATTGTATGTTTCTTTAAAGTTAAAATATGTCTTACATATTGAAGAATGAGTGGATGTATAAGTGTTTGGATGAAGGATTTAGTAGGTGCATGACTGACTGTATGAGAGAATGATTAAATGTGTCTCACTGAGTGCATGGGTTACTGACTAAACTGTCTTAATTTGTGCATCAGTATTTCTGTAGTTCTGTAAACTGCTGCATGTGTTGATCAGTAGCCATATGAGTAACTATATGGGTTATTGATTGGTTGCCCAAGTATTTGTATGGGAGACTGAGTGTGTGTGTGTGGGTGGCTGGGAGGTGTGTGACTCTGTGCATAGATGTGTGAGCAGTTGATTCACTAGATGTATGGGTTCAAAAGTGCATGTGGAAACAGCTGTATGGGCGGTTGACTATCAGCATGAGTGCATTGGTGAGTAATTGGATTTCTCAGTGCTACATGTCAAAGTAAGTACATATGTAAAACACAGTACATGTGAGAGTTGACATATATAAATAACTGTGCATTAGAGCCAGTGAATGTGTGAGTGGCTGTATGGATCATTGTGAACTTGTATCAGGGATTGTATAAGAGAGTAAATATGTGTTAGTATATGTTTGAATAAGTAAGGTGTGTATAACTGTATAGTTGAGGAAATGGATGTGTGATTGATTCTTTGCATGACTGACTAGGTGTGTGAGTAACTCCATGGATGAGTGACAGTCTGTGAGTGTCTGTTTACACTGAGTGTATCTAAGGTTATTTTAGAGTCTGAGGAGGTTCATCGTATAATCACATGAATGATGTCATCAGTGATGTCAAATGAGATGTCATCAGTGATGTCATCAGTGATGCCATCAGTGAAGTCATTTGAGATGTCATCAGTGATGTCATCAGTGATGTCACTGACCATGTCATGAATGATGTAATATGTGACATCATCATCAGTGGATTGCGGGTGCGCGATATATAGTTATTGCATCTAACTATATATGCAAATTTCAATGGTTTTGTGCGAGTAAATTTAGGTTTTGTAAATGCTAATCCCTAACTATATATGGTCTATAACCTATGGATATTTCAGTGAATATATATATATATATATATATATATATATATATATATATATATATATATATATATATATATATATATATATATATATATATATATATATATATGTATATATATATGTATATGTATGTATATATATATATATATATATATATATATATATATATATATATGTATATATATATATATGTATATGTATATATGTATACATATATATATATATATATATATATATATATATATATATGTATAGATATATATACATATATATATATATATATTCAATGAAAAAACCCATAGGTTATAGACCATATATAGTTAGGAATTAGCATTTACAAAACCATATTTTACTCACACAAAACCATTGAAATTTCATATATAGTTAGTTGCCCTAACTATATATCGCGCACCCGCAATCCACTGCTGATGATGTCACATATTGCATCATTCATGACATGGTCAGTGACATCACTGATGACATCACTGATGACAACATCCAGTGACTGTATGTTTCTGTAGAGTTAAAATATGTCTTACATATTGAAGAATGAGTGGATGTATAAGTGTCTGGATGAAGGATTTAGTAGGTGCATGACTGATTGTATGAGTGAGTGATTAGATGTGTCTCACTGAGTGCATGGGTTAGTGACTAAACTGTCTTAATTTGTACATCATTATGTCTGTTGTTCTGTAAACTGCTGCATGTGTTGATCAGTAGCTATATGAGTACCTATATGGGTTATTGATTGGTTGCCCAAGTATTTGTATGGGAGACTGAGTGTGTGTGTATGGGTGGCTGGGAGGTGTGTGACTCTGTGCATAGATGTGTGAACAGTTGATTCACTAGATGTATGGGTTCAAAAGTGCATGTGGAATTAGCTGTATGGGCGGTTGACTGTGTGCATGAGTGTATTGGTGAGTGAATTAATATCTTAGTGCTATATGTCAAAGTAAGTACATATGTAAAACACAGTACATGTGAGAGTTGACATATATAAATAACTTTGCATAAGAGCCAGTGAATGTATGAGTGGCTGTATGGATCATTGTGAACTTGTATCAGGGATCGTATAAGCGAGTAAATATGTGTTAGTATATGTTTGAATAAGTAAGGTGCGTATAACTGTATAGTTGAGGAAATGGAGGTGTGATTGACTCTTTGCATGACTGAGTAGGTGCATGAGTAACTCCATGGATGAGTGACAATCTGTGAGTGTCTGTTTACACTGAGTGTATCTAAGGTTATATTAGACTCTGAAGAGGTTCATTGTATTACCACAGGAATGATGTCATCAGTGATGTTATCAGTGATGTCATTTGAGATGTCATCAGTGATGTAATCAGTGATGTCACTGACCATGTCATGAATGATGTAATATGTGACATCATCAGCAGTGGATTGCGGGTGCGCGATATATAGTTAGGGCAACTAACTATATATGAAATTTCAATGGTTTTGTGTGAGTAAAATATGGTTTTGTAAATGCTAATTCCTAACTATATATGGTCTATAACCCATGGTTTTTTCATTGAATTTCAATGGTTTTTTAAAAGCTAATATCTGTAGCTGTAAAATGTCTTTTTCTTTATATCCCAAATTATATTTTATATGTTTATGATTATTTTTAAAAAAAATATTTTTGGGGTTCGCTCCTTGTTCGCGAACCGGGAAGCTTTCCGTTAGCTCAATTTGATGCCGCGACCCGGTCCGCTAACCGGTAAACGTTCCGTTCACGCAACTACCGCATCAGAAATCAACATCGTGACGCGTCGCGGAAACGCGACATATCACGTTGTTGCGTAATGCGTCTTATGACGCGCCGCGTTAGCGCTCCCGGAAGTGCTCCGGAACGCGAACCGGAAGCGATCCGAGGCGCGGCGTGCTCCGCGTAACGTGAGCGGAACAGGTCACGTGACTTGTTTATTAAAGTTTTCATTGGTTCATTTCACTTTTGGTTTCCTAATGATGTAAGACTAGGTCATGTGACCTAAAAATAACACTTTTAATTGGTTTAGACCTATTTTTTCCCCAAATGATGAAAGCCCCCACCTTTTTTCTCACTCTGACTTTCAACTTTGAGAAAGGAAGACCTGATCATTTTCTCTGATGGCTTCAATAGTAGCTTCAGCTTCTGCACCCCCACCACCACCACCACCATCTCCTAATAGGAAGAGAGGACCACCTGCACAGTTTATTGGAAACATAGAGGAGGAAGAGGAACAAGAAGACGGAGAGGAAGAAGAGGGACCACGATTTGTCCAAGAGTTACCCCGGGTATCTCATCGGAAAGAAAGCTTTATCTGGCAATTTTTTTCCATTCCTCCAGGAGAAAAAAAAGTCAATGCACGCCATGCTACGTGCCTTATCTGCGAAGAGAAGTTATCCAGGGGAACTAATAAAAAATACTGCTTTGGAAATCACACGATGCACCGACATATGCAGAGGTGGCATCCAATCAACTATAGTCGTGCAGAGATGCGTGAACTACAACAGAACCCCCTAACTTCGGTGGCCCGACCATCTTCTGATATCTCTCTCTCAGTGGCAGAGGCAAACAAAACTGTTCCAAATATACAAAAAGATTTTGTACATCTGAAGCTGACATGCTTATATTGTGGAACATTAATTTCATGCGCGAACATGAGTGTGAAGTTAATTAATCTGGCTTCCGAGAAACACCAATGTTCCAAACGCAAGAAGTTTTAATTTTTTTGTTTGCTCCTGTTGAGCCATTTTCAATGCCTCTTTCTGTTCTTTCCCTTTGAAAAAAAACAAAAAAAACAAAAAAGTGTTCAAAAAATACAAAAAAAACAAATAATGTTCAAAAAAGAAAAAAAAAATATAAAACAACAAAAAAAAAAAAAGTTATTTTCAGAACTACCTCCCCTTTTTACAAAAATTGCTAGAAAGTGTAACACTCTGGCAAGCTGTTTTTTTTTAGTTCGCTTTCCGGTTCGCTCGCCGGTACGCAAACCGGGAGCTAACCCCAATTTTTAAAAAAAATAAATAAAGGAGTAAGTACAAGAGAAGAAAACAGAGAGTGATGTAAAAAGAAAGACAGCTATAGGGACTAAACCAGAAAGGGTGTTTAATAGATTTATTTACCTAAGAAAAGAAGGAAGAGGATATAATTGTGGAAAACAAAATACATAAGGAAGTGAAAGAATCAAGCATTGAAAATGCAATAGGTTTCACAATAGAAGAGTTTGTGCGTTTGGTTTTGCAAATGGATGAGTGGCGTTGTGTGGATGAGAGGCATTGCGTGGATAATTGGCGTTGTGTGGAATATTGGTGTTGCGTGGATGAGTGGTATTGCGTGGATTAGTGGCATTGCGTGGATGAATTGCGTGTGTGAATGGCGTAGTGTGTGTGAGTGACGTTGTGTGTGTGAGTGGCGTTGTGTGTGTGAGTGGCGTTGCGTGTGTGAATGGCGTTGCATGTGTGAATGGCGTTGTGTGTGTGAGTGACATTACTGTGAGGGGGGGGGAGAGGAGAAATGCACACGGCAGACAGGAGAGGGGACGAAGCGAGGACAGTAGAATGAGAAGGTAAAGCAGCCGGGGCGTTTATAGTGAAGCTAAACCTCACTTCAAAGGTGTGGGAGGAGTACGCCTGAGGAAACAGACGGCGATTTGGTAATGTGCACACGCATTTTACGTCAATGCACTTGTGTATTGAACCAAAACCCACGGGCACAGCTCCAAATTTGCACATTTAAATAATCTTTGTTTAAAGCTCTATAGTCTGAAGCCCTAAAGTAGGTGAATGTGATTGAAATGTAACGAAAAGAGTAGAAAACATTTACCTTATAATTCTTGTTAACTTTTTCAATTCTTTTTTCATACTTTCAATCTGTGAAAGAGAGAACAAACATTTCAAAAATATTAAAACATGTATTTAAAAATTAGAAAAGACAAGGGAAAAGGTTCAAGAACAAACAGTTTTTCAACAACTTTGACATTTACAGAAGCCTCTGCTTTTCTACGTCCCCTACACAATCCTAAAGATATATATATTAAACAAACAGTATCTTGATGCTGATGAAGTGAGGCCTATTTTGGAACATGGTGCATCTTTTGCACTGCTGATGTCTCACAATAGTGATGCAATAGCAGCGCAAAAGAGATGTAAAGCCATCATAAAATTGTGTCTAACATTTTAAATGATTGTTTCAGGATGCAAATAAGATGTGTCCTTTCAAGAGGTTTGTTTGAGGTGAGGCCTATTCAGTTTTTAAAAAAAAACAGTACCCAGAAGTGCAGCACTGTAAGCATTAACTTTGACACTTACAGAAGCCTCAGTTTCTCCATATCTACCTCACATTTCTAAATGTATATCATAAGTACAAAAAGTAGAACATTAATTATACATGTTAAATGGTTTATTTTTGCTGTTCTCAGAATGTATCAAATTTCACTTAAATCAGTGACTTGAAGGTATTCATCATGTAACAGCGGGGAAAAAAAAACACAATCAAAATGATTGTGTTTAAAAAACCCATACAACATAAGAAATCTGAATTCAAAACTCCTTAAAATTAACTTACTTTCCATAACGTCGAAGGATGTCCTATGAACAGCATACACTCTGTTGTGCTATTAATATTTTCAGCCCGCCACTTTCTGAAAGAAAACCTCCATCGTTTTGAAAAATATGTTACATACAATAAAAGACTTCTCACATTCTACCACATGTTTCCACATGGCCAAATCATGTTGGAGCGATTTACAACTCTTGTAATTCTTGTAATCAAATCCCGTCATTTTCTATTTTCGCAACTTTCAGAAAGAAAACATTTAAGATTACTTTCACAATCCTGGACTACTAATATCTTACCCTTCTTGCTCACTCATGTTCTACTTTTCCTATGACACTGATACTGCTTACTATGAAGCAGACTTACTTGCATCAGGTTTATATAGTTGGATTTTTAAAATGACATTATAATTAAAGGTTTTGGACCAATAATCTAGACAGCATTGCAGACTTACATTCCCTCTACTTCATGAACCTTTTGCAATTCCTCTGAGCAAATCCCGAGATTCTTTCCTTAAAATTTTGGTTTTAAAAACACCAGGTAAGAATTTTTAAGGTCAAACAGCAATTTTTTTTTTAAAGTTACAACAGAATCGTTGCAGAATGACCAGCCGTTTCTAGACTTTAAATAAGCTGTGTAATGTCCTGATGTTGTTGAAGGACCATCGTGATAGATAATTGCTGCAGTTACAAAAGTCCTTCCTGATATTGACAACTGCGAAGCAACAACATTTTTTATTAAAGTTGTCAATTTTGATCCATCAGGCCTACATCGTTGGATCATTAAAATGACATACTGGCCATATCTTCATATAAATAATGTTGACATCATTTCAGATTTACATTGGCTACACTCCATGTTGTGATCAGCTGCTTTTACTAGCTTATTAAAGGAGACTGATTTACTGTCTGGCAAAGTTAAATATATAAATCTTTCTGAGTCTACACTAGTAGTACTTGATACCATACAGTTCTCGCAGTCATGCTGCCATTGATAAGAAAGCCCAAACAGGTGATCTACATCTACACCCTCATCTTGCAATACATCAAGCATATACATTAAAAACTCCTGACAATCCTGCTGAATATTTTCAGAGAAGTCTGTTTGACCTGAACATTCGTCTAATAGATAACGAACTTCAGACACACTTTCTACTCTCGTTCTATCAGCACTACATTTCTCTAACACAGAATTCAACAAACAGCATAAACTGTGTTCCGAATTATTCACAATCTGTTCTTTTAAAGTCTCTAGTGAAAAGAGAACATTAACCACTACATTAGCATAGCAGTTGACACCAGAACTGTTTTCAAATTGAAAACCGACAACATCTTCAACAGAATCCATTTTCTTTCTGCTTACAATTTTCAGTTCATCTACTTTTGGGCTTTTTGCTACAACCTCCCTACTATCACTGATATTCCTTTGTTTCCGGCCTACCACACGTTTCTCAAACAAAGGATATTGAGGCAAATGTGGCGCATACTCTTTTCTTAACCTATTGTATTCCTTAACACAATCTAGATCCGCACAAATGTTTGTGACATCACAATCAAGTACAATCCCGATGAAGATCTCACTCGTGACAAAGCCACATATGCCATACCTTCCTTGAACACAGAACTACCAATATTCACCAATGCACTATCTACACTTAAACCTTGCGATTTATGGATTGTCACCGCATATGCCAAGCAAACAGGAAACTGTTTACGGCGAACATATAAGTCTTTAACAAGCAAAAACCTAGCAGAACAACGACCAATTACCTGTACTTCCTCAATGCCATCAAATTTAATTTTTAAAAATTCAATTCCATCTCTACTTCTGTATTTCTCAAAATCAACAACATTACTCATTGATCCATTTACCAGACCTCTTTCAACATGTAAATTCCTTCTCAAAATGATTCGGCAATTTAAACACATATTCAAAGTCTTTTCAAAACCCGCTGTTTTAGATATAGTCTTCTCTAATGAATCCAATTTTGATTTCAAATTCTCAGACAAAATAATTGTTGATCCCATATGCTCTATTCTGTCAATAGCTTCAAGTTTCACAATCTCTTGCTTTTCTAAATTCAACATTTTGTTGTTGAAGATGGCACATTCTGCAAGAGTTGGCATCAAACATATTCCGGATTTCTTCTCAGTAATTTTCTGAAAAATATTCTCAGGCACAACGTCTTGTTCTGGATATAAATTTGACAGTAATCGTGCATTTAAAGCTTCTTTCCCATGCTCGGTCACTTTTCCAATTCTAATATCTTGTAGAATATTCTTGTAATCTTCATCCTTTGCCTGACGCATATTTTCATGCAGTTCATCATAATTGAAGTTTAACCATATATTGACGTTGCCAATGCTCCCTAGGCACTTCCTGGTATCTTCATGCGTGAGTATTTTGAACACAGGTTGTCCTTTTACTGGTGTCAGCTGCAGAAGATCTCCGAAAACAATGATGTGTTTGCCACCAAATAACACATCATACTCAGTTTTAAGAACTTCTTGCATTCTCAAATGCACAAAGGCAAGCATGACATTGGAAACCATGCTTACTTCGTCAATGATAAGAAGTTTCATTTTCCTCAAGACTCTTGAAACTTCACAACAAGCATCCCCAGATAACTTGTGGTATTGTAATTTGTTGTCATGCTCCACTGGCAGCATCAGTAGACGATGCAAAGTAATACCTTTAATGTTATGTGCTGCCAGTCCAGTAGGAGCGGTAACAACACAAGACAGCGATGACTCAGTCCTTTCCTGCAAATAACAAGAAATTGCTTTAATAAGGAAACTTTTTCCAGTTCCCGCTTCTCCACTCACGTACAGTCGGACAGGCTTCAACGACGTACATGAGCACTCTTTCTTCTCATGACTTAATCCATGATCAATTTGCTTGGTAACTTCGTCATATATTTTCCTCTGCTCAACGTTGAGTTGTTTTTCCAAGTCTTCTAAGTTAACCGCATCCTCCTGAGCATGTGCCATGGCTCTTTCCACTTCATTCATAGCAGTGGCAGCTTCATTTTCGATAATAGGTCCTCCTAGTGGATCCTGACTCAATGAAACAGAACTCTGACTGTCCTGAGAACTGTCTCTGGCAATCTCGGCTGCAATCGTTGCTTCCTGCTCAATTTCCAAAATCATATTTACAACAAGGGGTGGTGAGGGACAGAGTCTCTGAATTAGGCAGAAAGCTCTCACCCAGTCAAGAGATCAGGGCTAGATCCAACACCGTTTTTTAGCTCACTGCACCATCCCAGTTTCAGAACCTGGCTGTATGCAAATTAGTCTGTTCCTGTCCCAGTGCATGATGGGAACAGGGCAAACCAAACTACAAAAGCCAATTCTTACACTGGGAAGGAAACAAGCTCCCGGGGACCGGTTTCTGGCATTACAGCCGTCTTCGGCCCGGTTTGCTTGAATCCTGATGGTGCAATGAGCAAGGGTCTCACATCTGAGAATACCCTTCCACGCTTAGGGTGGACAAAAATATTTACAACAAGGGGTGGTGAGGGACAGAGTCTCTGAATTAAGCAGAAAGCTCTCACCCAGTCAAGAGATCAGGGCTAGATCCAACACCGTTTTTTAGCTCACTGCACCATCCCAGTTTCAGAACCTGGCTGTATGCAATTTAGTCTGTTCCTGTCCCAGTGCATGATGGGAACAGGGCAAACCAAACTACAAAAGCCAATTCTTACACTGGGAAGGAAACAAGGTCCCGGGGACCGGTTTCTGGCATTACAGCCGTCTTCGGCCCGGTTTGCTTGAATCCTGATGGTGCAATGAGCAAGGGTCTCACATCTGAGAATACCCTTCCACGCTTAGGGTGGACAAAAATATTTACAACAAGGGGTGGTGAGGGACAGAGTCTCTGAATTAAGCAGAAAGCTCTCACCCAGTCAAGAGATCAGGGCTAGATCCAACACCGTTTTTTAGCTCACTGCACCATCCCAGTTTCAGAACCTGGCTGTATGCAAATTAGTCTGTTCCTGTCCCAGTGCATGATGGGAACAGGGCAAACCAAACTACAAAAGCCAATTCTTACACTGGGAAGGAAACAAGGTCCCGGGGACCGGTTTCTGGCATTACAGCCGTCTTCGGCCCGGTTTGCTTGAATCCTGATGGTGCAATGAGCAAGGGTCTCACATCTGAGAATACCCTTCCACGCTTAGGGTGGACAAAAATATTTACAACAAGGGGTGGTGAGGGACAGAGTCTCTGAATTAAGCAGAAAGCTCTCACCCAGTCAAGAGATCAGGGCTAGATCCAACACCGTTTTTTAGCTCACTGCACCATCCCAGTTTCAGAACCTGGCTGTATGCATATTAGTCTGTTCCTGTCCCAGTGCATGATGGGAACAGGGCAAACCAAACTACAAAAGCCAATTCTTACACTGGGAAGGAAACAAGCTCCCGGGGACCGGTTTCTGGCATTACAGCCGTCTTCGGCCCGGTTTGCTTGAATCCTGATGGTGCAATGAGCAAGGGTCTCACATCTGAGAATACCCTTCCACGCTTAGGGTGGACAAAAATATTTACAACAAGGGGTGGTGAGGGACATAGTCTCTGAATTAAGCAGAAAGCTCTCACCCAGTCAAGAGATCAGGGCTAGATCCAACACCGTTTTTTAGCTCACTGCACCATCCCAGTTTCAGAACCTGGCTGTATGCAAATTAGTCTGTTCCTGTCCCAGTGCATGATGGGAACAGGGCAAACCAAACTACAAAAGCCAAATCTTACACTGGGAAGGAAACAAGCTCCCGGGGACCGGTTTCTGGCATTACAGCCGTCTTCGGCCCGGTTTGCTTGAATCCTGATGGTGCAATGAGCAAGGGTCTCACATCTGAGAATACCCTTCCTAACGGTGATGGATCAAGCCCTGATCTTTGGACTGGGTAAGAGTGGTCTGCTCAATTCAGACACTCTGTTCATCACCACCCCCTTTTCTGAATCGATTTTGGCCACTATAGGTGTGGCAGGGTATACTCCGACATGAGTCCCTTTCTCACTGCTCCATCAGGATTCAAGCAAGCCGGGCCGAAGACGGCTGAAATGCCAGAAACCGGTCCCCGGTAGCTTGTTTCCTTTCTGGTGAAGAATTGGCTTGGTAGTTTAGTCTGCCCTGTTCCCATGATGCACTGGGCCAGGGACAGACTGATTTGCATATAGCCAGGTTCTGAGCTGGGATGGGGCAGTGAGATAAATAACGGTGATGGATCAAGCCCTGATCTTTGGACTGGGTAAGAGTGGTCTGCTCAATTCAGACACTCTGTTCATCACCACCCCCTTTTCTGAATCAATTTCCAAAATCAACATTTCTTGATATTTGGGAAAAGCAGGACATTCTATGGTCTCCTTAACGGCAGTGAAAGAGTCTTCGTAACAGAGGGAATCTCCAAGCAGTTCCTCTTCTGCACGCCAAGGCTTGAAAAGTTGCAAAAGTGCTAAATAGAAAAACTCCTTTTTTTTCTGGAGATTCGCCACTCAATTTTAGATGGTTTACTAATTGGCATTTTCTTTGCTTGACCAGACATCTCTCACTTCCATTTACAGCATACACTCCTTTCTCAATATCTTCTTTGATGTTCCTCTTGAATATGTAATTTTGTAGAACCTCATATAGACAAACATTCTCAAGGTGACTGCTTCGATTTGGATAATATGTATCCAACATGTTGGTCTTCAAAATGTCGGTACTGTTTGGTTCCTTTTCCGCCAAATACTCAATTTCCCGGACAGGTTTTAGAACTCGATTTCGCGTTGCAGCAAGACCAAGACTCGCCCAAACGATACTCCTGGATTTGGCACAGAGACTTGCTGAAGACAACCGGTCAGAACATTCGTAAGCTCCGATTTCTCGATGCGACAACATCTTCAAACTGAAACTGTACAACTTCTTGCTGAGGCTTTTTTCATGGGAAATATCCTCCCACATATCCTTCAATTCTGTCTTTTCTTTTTTGGTGATGTAAGATGTCACATACCGAGCCACAGCCATACAGTTGTCAGCCACAAACTGTATATCCATGTTAGCATTCCACATGGACAAAATCACTGGGTTGTAGTCGTTGATGTACTTGGACTCTTCGTTCCTTTTCAAATTGTATGTATTTTTGGGTGATTTCCTCGTCACATTATGTCGCAGAGAAGACATCAAACTGTTCACTCTTCCTTTAGAAATCACCGGTCGTGGAAAGTTGAAACGACATTTGGTGTAGAACTTGTCCTTGTTTCTGAATTTACGACGACAGTACTTTCCACAACGATGGCTTTGGAAACGTAGAACTTGTTCTCTTAGGTTTTTCTTCTCCGTTGCGTTAGGAACAGCACACGTAGAATACTGTTCTGTGAAATTCATCACTAAGTCATCCGGATCTGTTCCAAATTTAGGTGCATCCTTGATCCACAGCAACATATGTATATGAGGAGCACCTCTTGCTTGGTACTCCTTTCTCCAGAAGAAATCCAACACCTCTCCAAGAGGTGGATTCTTCTTATTTGTGATGAAAGACATCATAGCTTCAAATCTATGATTGAAGTACCTGCATACATTCACTGGATCCAAAGAACACAGTTCTCCAGGTGTCTTGAATTCAATGTTTTCAATATTTCCATTTGCCTCTCGTAGAAATTCAAGTAAGTCTTCCCAGCCATACTCGGCACAGCTCAGAGTGAGGAACCATGTTGGAGTTCCTAAGTTCCTCAGCATACATTTAAAATCACCATGACGACGGTACCAGTACTCATTAGTACCACGCTGACACGCCATGAGATTAATTAGGTGAGAATCCAAAATACTGTCTTGGACATTGACTTTATGCATAAAGTCACTTGCCGAGATGTTTCGCATCTGTATACCACTTTTTAAGATGTGGTTCACTGCATATGACAGTCCAGACAGATCGCTTTCAAACAGGAGATGAAACAAATAGGGAATGCATTGACGAAACCTAGGATCTTCTGCATACAATCGTAAAGTCCGGTATTCAGACGCAGGAATTTGATGAGGTCGCTCATCATATCTTCCTCCTTGACACTAATGGGACTCCCTTTGGCTTGTTTCATTTGAAACAACTCAATAGCATTCCCCATGACTTCCTTGGAATGCAAAGGATGAACACTATAATGTTCATATATTTCTTCACTTTTAGAGGCCTCTACTTTCTCAATTTGGCCAGCACACAAATCGCTATCCTCTTCATCACTTACTTCCTCTTCTGCAACATATACATTCTTATAGTACTTATTATTTTTCTTCAAATACAATGTTGCCTTTTTGACTTTCCTAACATCCACTAAATCTTGCCATATTTTCTTATTCTTTGTCGGAACCCCATTAACCAAGATAACCAGAGGTTCCTCTTCCACTTTTTCTACTCCAATTGTGTTAATGTTTTTGTTCAAATCTAGAGGCAAATAAACAACTCTTCCCTTTAATCTTCTCTGTAAATCTGATGGAGGCAACTTCCCTGTCTTTGGCTCCATTCTTACAATAGCCTGAAAGGGATGGATACTTTGAATCAAAATAGATTCATAAGTATTTAAATCCTTCAATTCAGAAGGAATCTCAACCAATTCCAGATTATTATGAACCGCCCTAGCAGGCATCTGGTTTTGGTATAATTTGTTACAACAATAAGTACACACACGTTGATCCGATCCCAAATCAAAATAATTTTCTACCATCAAGTATGTGGCAAAATCCTTCCATTCACTATTATTTTCCCTTTCACTTTTTGCATATAAATCCACTAACTTAATCTGATTCTTGTAATAAGTGCATCGACAACACACACAAGTGAAATTAGGCCTCTCACTTGATTTCATCTGAAACGTGGCAATTTCCTTCTGAAATTTATCTGTACTGGAAACCTGTACATTATCTTCAACATTACCCTGTACTTCTGGGTCAATTTGAACATTCTCATCTTTACTTCCAAAGTAACAAAACTCAATTTCTTCACAAATATTCTTGACATCTATTTCAGAACCATGCAAAAGAGCAGCACATAATTGTTTAAGCATAATTGCTGGACTCTTAGCCTGATACAACATTCTCACTAATTTCCTCACTTTATTATGATGCACTGCTAGCATCCTGAAATGATGAAAAACACTCTGGCATACTCTCCTGGAAAGACAAGCCAGTGAATGACCACGCAAACCTGTCATTTGTCTCACTCTGCAAGGATCTAATTCTTGCAACAACTTCATTTTCTGCTTCAAACTTTTCTTATTAAATGTCCGTACAAAATCACAAAGCAAATTGATGGAATCCTGTCGCACACTGCAAATAGAACTACACTTCCAAATGTACACAGGACCTTTAGGACGTCTTTCTAAAACCTCATTACCTAACACCTCTTCTATCTCTGTTGTCACAAGTTTTTCTTTTTCAACTGGACAACCATCCTTCACTTCATAAGCTCGACCACTGGTGTCAACTGCAAACACCAAATCATTATCCTGAAAATAACTCTCCTCCTTAAAAAATGCCTCACAACTTGAACTATGCATCCATTCTCCGGAAAAAACTTCACAAACGTTACTACGATTAACTACTCTCTTCCATCTACTATTTGATTTGAAATCAGAAATTACCTTGTTTAGTGTCCTAATTCTATTGATTACCAAAATAAACAACTTTCGCTTAATTTCGAAAGCATGATCAATAATTTTCTCTACATTTTTCTTTTTCTTATAAAATGCCACTTTCTGTTGGCCTTTCTTAATATTTTTTAATAAATTAACTATTATCCTGTTGCGGAACATTCATTTTCGAATGTCCCTAAACTGTTGTTTCCTTCTACTATCATGCACAGAGTTATCTCTTGCTCTAGCAGTAACATTTTTGATTGGTCTTTCCTTTCCATTTAAATTGCTTCTCTTTTTCTGGACTGAAACATTTTTTGTTGAAATACTTTTTTTACTACAAATATTTCTTATGAATGATTTCCTGCTCTTACCCGGAGCTTTCTTGGTGATTTCACAAGTTTTTTTGAGAGAGGACTGCTGCAATATTAGATGATCCTGCTGTCTTTGACGTTTTCTAGCCTTTCTAATTCGATTCTTAGTTGGCATTTTTCAAATTTTGAAATGATCTGCAGTTGAATCTGTGGAAAAATATAATAAAAAATGTTATTAACCACTATTACCAAACAGTAAATGAATAACAGTCATCAAAAACTTAACACCCTACTTATTATTTAACATAGCAAATCTTTTGCACCACCACTGCGTCACAAAAGTGACGCACAGTGGTACAAAACAGGCATACACCTATCATAAATCTCTCCCTAACATTTTAAATGATTGATTCAGGATGACGATAAGGTGTGGCCTATCTAGAGGTTTGTTTGGGCCCAGATCTTTGGACTGGGGTGAATGTGTGACATTGATCCACATTCGGTTCATCACCTGTTTTGTTTGTTTGAGGTGAGGCCAACACACGGTTGCAGATGAGATTTTCGCTTGTTGAAGAAAACAAAGGAGATAATACATGTGAAGGCCTACCAATGAAGTAAGTCATGTCCACTTCACTCTTGAACAAAGGGCAGACCTCTTTTGAATCTGTGGTCAGACCTAAACTTCATCTGCACAATGTCATTCATAAACTTAGGAAACACTAGTGATGTAATTGAAAAATGTGGAGTTTCTTTTCCTCATTTCAGAATTACATCACCTGTGTTTCCTCATTGACTTAAAATGTCCTTAATACACATGAAAGCATTTTTTTGATTGCCCTTTCACCATTTTTGGGTCATTTTTAACATGGCTATGTAACTCCCATAATCAAAATCTAAATTTGCCAAGCACAGGTGGGAGCATATTTACAAGAAACTTGCCCCATGCAGAAAGCTCTTCAATTTAAATGGGAAAAATAACATCATAGACACTCAAATGCCTTTTAAATATGCTCCAAACAACCTATGAAGCTCTAGCAGTACATATCCAGAAATGTAATTGATTTCAAAAAAGTTTTTGAACACAACATATAAATCAATTGTATACCTACATTCAAGATGAAATGACTGAAAATGTCCTTGAGACACATAAAAGCGTATTTTTTTGATTGCCCTTGCACCATCTTTGGGTCATTTTTAACATGGCTATGTAACTCCCATAATCAAAAACAAAATTTGCCAAGCACTGGTGGGAGCGTATTTACAAGAAAGTTGCCCCATGGAGAAAGCTCTTCAATTAAAATGGAAAAAATAACATCATAGACACTCAAATGCCTTTTAAATATGCTCCAAACAACCTATAAAGCTCTAGCAGTACATATCCAGAAATGTAATTGATTTCAAAAAACGTTTTTGAACACAACATATAAATCAATTGTATACCTACATTCAAGAGGAAATGACTGAAAATGTCCTTAAGACACATGAAAGCGTTTTTTTGAATGCCCTTGCACCATTTTTGGGACATTTTTAACATGGCTATGTAACTCCCATAATCAAAATCTAAATTTGCCAAGCACAGGTGGGAGCGTATTTACAAGAAACTTGCCCCATGAAGAACGCTTTCCATTTAAAAAGGGAAAAATAACATCATAGACACTCAAATGCCTTATAAATATGGCCCAAACAACCTATGAAGCTCTAGCAGTACATATCCAGAAATGTAATTGATTTCAAAAAATCGTTTTTAAACACAACATATAAATCAATTGTATACCTACATTCAGTTGGAAATGACTGTAAATGTCCTTAAGACACATGAAAGCGTTTTTTTGAATGCCCTTGCACCATTTTTGGGACATTTTTAACATGGCTAAGTAACTCCCATAATCAAAATCTAAATTTGCCAAGCACAGGTGGGAGCGTATTTACAAGAAACTAGCCCCATGAAGAAAACACTTCAATTAAAATGGGAACAATAACATCAGAGACACTCAAATGCCTTATAAATATGGCCCAAACAACCTATGAAGCTCTAGCAGAACGTATCCAGAAATGTAATTGTTTTCAAAAATCGTTTTTAAACACAACATATCTGTTTCAGCTTACATGAGAGACCATGGAATGGGCTCCATGTACAACAATAACTTGTGTTACTGCATGCCAGATTGCTACACAAAATATGCAATTACAATTTCTCAAAGAAACTAAATCTATTTGTATATCACTTGAGACAAAGCCACATTTTAAAAACACAGCTTTCTTCATCATTTTCTCCTTAAATCATACTATTCTCTATCTAAATTAAATAAATCTTTTCTCACCTTAGCAAATACTTCTTGAGTTTCAAAACAGTCTCAGAAATACTCCAAATTGTCTTCAGCAGAACAAAGAGGATGCACTCCAGAGGCTGCAGCTATAGAAAGCAGAGAAATGCTGATATTCATTACACATATCTCTCATATTAGCCAATCATAACTCTTCCCTCACTTTTTTCAAATGAAAACCCTTCCCCCCTCTGCCCTCTCTGCCTTTTTTGCTTAGCAACCACCTCATGAAAGACCTCTCATGTTTGCAAGTTCACACAACAATGTTTCAATTGAACTCTGAACTCTCAGTGCACCTGCGTATCCAGTGCAATCTTTCATTAAATGTTTTTTCCTTGACCATTCAAATTACATCTTTCAAAGAACACATCCATGCACCCTAACTTTCTGTTTTCAAAAATGGAAATGCACCAATCACTGCTAATGAATCATTAGCACTGGAAATCCACAGTTTTTTTTCTTTACAAACTCCTACTGTTTCAACTGCCCTTTCATTACCACACTTCATCTGACTGCAGCCAAACCTTCTCTCACCATGTTTAATGTCTGGATTGTTGGACATAGTTACATCTACTGGGCTCAAAGGTATGCTGAGAACAGAAATTTACCTAACCTCAATTTACAAGATGTGGAAATTAAGTGGTTGGGCCAAAGAGGATTAAAATGTCACCAATTGATACCATTGGTGAAAACCTTTATGCATTTGCCAAAACCTGACCTGTTAATTGTGCACTGTGGAGGTAATGATTTGGGCACTTTGACTGGGGTAGGTCTGGAAATGCTTTTAAAGGACACCTTTGAGCAATTAATGGCACTTTTTCCTCAAACTGCCTTGGTATATTCCAATATATGCCAAAGACAGAAATGGAGGTGGTCCAACCAATTTTGTCCACAAATTGAGAAGTCGAGGAAGCATGTAAACAAATCTGTTTCAGCTTACATGAGAGACCATGGAATGGGCTCCATGTACAACAATAACTTGCGTTACTACATGCAAGATATCTACAGAGGAGATGGAGTTCACTTCTCAGATGAGGGCAACAGAATTTTCATTTTGAATTTAAGACTGTGCATTGGTACCTACTTATAAGTACCAAAATGTACCATAAACCCAAAAGCTCTTCTCAGAGCTACCCTACATCTGATCACTCACAATTATCATTTTTCTCTAACTTTTTTCTCTAATTTTCAACAAACTACGCTCCCCGGAGCGCTACCCGGTACGCGAACTGGAAGCTAACCGCGCAAAATTAAAAAAAAAAAATGTTTTTTTCCCGAACATATGGTCCTCCTCAGCCACCCTCAGAAAACCTAGGGGGTCAAGATACATCTACCGTGCCCCCTTCTACCCATTCTGAACATTATTTGCCCTCCATCTTGTATCTTAATTCGAACGAAACACAAAATGGTGGACTCCCGTTACGCTGCTGGTTCGCGGACCGGGACGCATACCGGGAAGCGGTCCAATAAAAAAGGTGGGAAAATAATTCACAGAAAAACGACTGGAGACACTCTCACCAAATATACATTAGCTCATACTACATAACAATCCCTTTCATTTTCACAAATTTGAATGAAATTCCATTTAGTCATTAAGCCCGTAGACCACTCTAAATACGGTGAGGTAAATTACTTCACAAAACACATCTAAAGTGTTGGAATTGACAACCAATGAAAATGTTACTTTCATTTTCTACTTTTATTACCTGACATTTGATTGGTTATATACCTGAATATATATAAAGGAAGAGAAGAAAACACAGCCATTTTGACTGCTACTTCTTGTTGTACATTACATTTGAATTATCACTAAACACTTCAACTTGTTTGTGAAGGTAAGTTGTTATTTTTAAAACTGAAGTATATTGTGCACTATAAGTTAATATGGTAAACTTTTTCTGATAGTTATATACTATCCCTCTGTAGTAGTTATAGATTTAGATAGACTTCTCTGTTATAGTTATGGATGGAGTTAGGCTTCTCTTGGTTAAATCACATACACTTTTTTATAGTCCTACTTCCACTCTGATACTATACACTGCCAAAAGATAAATTCACTGATAAAAACTGCCTATCTAAAATTAATCCCAACAGTGCCCTATCTCTACTAATATATATTTTTTTATCCAAATTTCAGGCAAAATGGAAGGCGAACAGAAAGTTCAATTTAAAATTGTACTGCAAGAGAGCAGCCAAGGAAACATTGATCAAAATGAAAATGAATTTATGGATGAAAGTAGGGACCAGGAACTACTGCAATGTGTGGAAGCAGTGGATAACCTCCTTAAAAATTAGGACATTTTACACCCTCAAAGACTACAAAGTATATTCAATGACAATTATGAAATTTCTGACAATGAAATGTTAGAAAGTTTAATAAATTATGAAACACAATCACAATAAAAAAAAAATGCTTAAAAAATAAAGAAAATAAAAAATAATCAACAAAAACAACAAACAATTAACATACAGTATTTGAAAAGTCTATCATTCTTTTTTCCTTATAGTACGCTGCCCAGAACGCTTTCCGGTTCGCGGACTGGGCGCTCCCCACGCAAAAAAAAATAAAAATATTTTTTTTTTTGCCCTGCTGGGCCCTTTTAAAACCTCCACATAAAACCTAGGGGGTCAATGAGGATCTACTATGCCCCCTTATGGTAATTTCCCCCTTTGTTTTGGCCTCCTCTTGTCTCTCGATCCTACCGAGAGACAAGATGGCGGCCACTCCGGACTGTTTAGAATGTTGACAGACACCAGAGAGCCAATCAGCTTCGCATCGCAAAGTTCCGTTAAGCGAAAAGTACGCGAACCGGAGCGCTACCCGGAGCGCTGTTACAGATATATATCTTTTTTTGAACGTTAATTTCTCAATATCCACTGAAGCACATATATTGAGACCTAGCAAAGGCACATCGGGCTAACAGTCCTTACAATTTTGCCAAGTTTCGTGCAAATCCATTCAGCCGTTCGGGCTGAAAGTGAGGCCAACCGCCCTATGGAAATTAACATGGGAAAAACGCGTTTTGGGACCCCCCTTTTTTCTCGGCCCCCCCTTGACGAACCCCCCCCCCCAAATTGTCAGGGGCTGCTCAGAAACAAAATGTGCCATTTTCCTGAAAATTTCAGCCGATTCCGTCCACAAACGCCAAAGTTATTAGACATAGAATTTTCAAGAGTTCCATAGAGAAAAAATCCTAACTATATATACCTACTGGCGACCGCCAGTAGGTAATATATATATATATATATATATATATATATATATATATATATATATATATATATATATATATATATATATATATATATATATATATATATATTCAGGCTCCTGAGGTTACCACACTAGCAGGAAAGCACTCAAACAGCAGGAAGGTTCACCTCATAACCTTTAATCTTCGGTACAGGCGAGTAAGACATGCAGGTAAATTAAGCAGTTCCAGCGCTTTACCTTATGCGTTTCGTGTGTCTCTTCATCAGAGGCTTGGCGAGGATAGCGTGCTGCGGTGGACACGCCCCCATAGATATGCTCGCATCCATATCGGTGCATTATGGGAAGCAAAGTCCGTTATTCCATCGTGAATCCAATGCACTTTTCTTTGCTGCTGTAGTAAGGCTCTGGATGAGCCCCCCCGCTTGTCTGCTCGTCCTTATCCTTAGCCTACTGTTCCGCCATAGGAAAGGTGTATCCACATCCCCGGCAGTCCCCAGTTCTCACTGGGTGGTGCTCTCCCAACGGCTGGGCTGCCGCTATTAAATTCACGCTCCTGAGGTTACCACACTAGCAGGAAAGCACTCAAACAGCAGGAAAGTTCACCTCATAACCTTTAATCTTCGGTACAGGCGAGTAAGACATGCAGGTAAATTAAGCAGTTCCAGCGCTTTGCCTTACGCGTTTCGAGTGTCTCTTCATCAGAGGCTTGGCAAGGATAGCGTGCTGCGGTGGACACACCCCCATAGATATGCTTGCATCCATATCGGTGCATTATGGGAAGCAAAGTCCGTTTTTCCATAGTGAATCCAATGCACTTTTCTTTGCTGCTGTAGTAAGGCTCTGGATGAGCCCCCCCGCTTGTCTGCTCGTCCTTATCCTTAGCCAACTGTTCCGCCATAGGAAAGGTGTATCCACATCCCCGGCAGACCCCAGTTCTCACGGGGTGGTGCTCTCCCAACGGCTGGGCTGCCGCTATTAAATACACGCTCCCGAGATTACCACACTAGCAGGAAAGCACTCAAACAGCAGGAAGGTTCACCTCATAACCTTTAATCTTCGGTACAGGGGAGTAAGACATGCAGGTAAATTAAGCAGTTCCAGCACTTTGCCTTACGCGTTTCGAGTGACTCTTCATCAGAGGCTTGGCAAGGATAGCGTGCTGCGGTGGACACGCCCCCATAGATATGCTCGCATCCATATCGGTGCATTATGGGAAGCAAAGTCCGTTATTCCATCGTGAATCCAATGCACTTTTCTTTGCTGCTGTAGTAGGGCTCTGGATGAGCCCCCCCGCTTGTCTGCTCGTCCTTATCCTTAGCCTACTGTTCCGCCATAAGAAAGGTGTATCCACATACCCGGCAGTCCCCAGTTCTCACGGGGCGGTGCTCTCCCAACGGCTGGGCTGCTGCTATTAAATACACGCTCCTGAGGTTACCACACTAGCAGGAAAGCACTCAAACAGCAGGAAGGTTCACCTCATAACCTTTAATCTTCGGTACAGGCGAGTAAGACATGCAGGGAAATTAAGCAGTGCCAGCGCTTTGCCTTACGCGTTTTGAGTGTCTCTTCATCAGAGGCCTGGCGAGGATAGCCTGCTGAGGTGGACACGCCCCCATAGATATGCTCGCATCCATATCGGTGCATTATGGGAAGCAAAGTCCGTTATTCCATCATATTTGATGTGATCAAGGCTGTTTTTGACGGCCGAAACGCGTCATGCCGATGGCGAGGGAAAAATAAAACCACTTTGAAATGTATTCCTGGTGTCGAGAGATCTGTACCTGAGGAACGTGTGGGGAGCCACTCTCGCAGGACTTTGTTTTCATATATATATATATATATATATATATAAAACATATAATGCTCACCCTCCGTCGAAAGTAAGCGGGACACAGCTCCGGATTCAGAACAGGTAGGAATTTTATTGAAACCTACAGCACTTTCCCTTGCAGTCCGTGATGCGCTTTTGTTGTGTGGGCAGACGCGTTTCTGGCCGTCTTGGCCGTCTTCAGTGCCGATGTCACAGGCTGTTGGCAATTCGTGTGGGCTTTGGATCGCTGACCACTCCTTTTAGGACAGTCCTACACCTCAATGGGGGGACCCCTCCCTCTAGGGCGGTCTCACAGCTCCACCTCCCCTCTGCAGGTGTTTGTGCTTGTAGCGCCTGGCAGACTGCATCTTGGGATGTGTGGTTCAGTGTGGATTCCCTGCTTAATAGCGGAGTCCCAAACATCCCGAGATGTTCCTTCACTTGGCACAGCTCCATAGATCCTAGCAGTGTAGCCAGGAAAGTGTTGTTCCATCACCACCTGTGTCTTTATCCTATCGGGTAGCGCAATGCTACCTCCTCTCTCCCCATCGCGAAAACGAATTACCTGTGGGCAATGTCTTCGCTGGGGGGGCGCCGCACCTTGTACTCCTCGTACTGTCCAAAGTTTCGTTTTGCTGTAATGGTGCGGTGCTCCTGACCGAGAGTGCGTGCCCCACCATATATATAGTACCAGTCCTGATCGCAAATACAAAGCAGGCGCTGACTCCGTGGGAAGTTTTGTCAAAAAAAGTATGTATTCCAAAATGTTCACCTAGACGCGTTTCGGCAGACAAACCACCTTGCTCACTACATCAGGTATCTCTGAATCGTACTGTTTATATCTACATACATCAGAGCACAGAGGAAAATGGTTGTCACAGCAACTGTCAGTCGTTAAGAGACATAGAAGAATTGGTATGTCAATCATGATAACGCACAATGTCTAACAGATGAAAAAAACTACATATATGTTATTTACAGGTTGTTGAAGCTGTTTGCACTAAATTCACAACAAAGTATAATCGTGCTTAATGAAATACACAATGTGACAGGTATGAGAAAAACAACAGGCGTGTATTGTTACAAGTGTACAGTTAGCAAGGTAGAGTCTTGTTATGTGCTCATTGCAGCGTTGGAGACATAGAAGAGTTACCGCTGCTGAAACTCCTAAAACCTATTAGAGTATTTGAATTTGAATTTAAAAACATTTATTAAGCGCACGTACACTTGGCAGTTTCTTGGCGCTGGGGGATGCAAAAAACCTAGGAGACAGGGGAATGAGGACTAATGCGAGAAAGCTTGCAGAAAAAGAAAGTTTTTGAGCGCCTTACGGAACTCAAAATAGGAGGGTGTAGATCTAATAGTAGGAGGAAGGGAATTCCAAAAAGTGGGACCGATAACAGCGAATTTCATACCCTCTTCCTAAACCGCGGCACAGAGAGAAGGGACTGGGTGGAAGAGCGTAGTTCTCGAGCGGGATTGTTGTTGCTAATTTCCGAGTTTAAAAAAGCTGGGGCAGTTCCGGCACGGGCCTGAAACGTTATGCATCCCAGCTTGAAGAGAGCCCGCTTTCTAACGGGGAGCCAGTGCAAGGCCTTTAGTAGGGGGGTGATATGGTGCGATTTGGAAAGACCATAAATGAGTCGAGCAGCTTGGTTCTGGACCAGTTGGAGAGGCCGAAGGGCATAGGCGGGAATGCCATTGTACAAGATGTTACCATAATCTAGGCGTGATAGAACCATCGCCATCAGGATAAGTTTTAAAGCAGAAAAAGAAAAGAATCTGGAGATCTTTCTAATGGTGCGAAGGGTAAAAAAACCAAGATGAGACCACCGTGCTGATCTGGGAGTGCAGGGTAAGATGTTGGTTCAACGTGATCCCAAGTGTTTTAACTGAGTGGGAAGGTGAAGGAGGTGAACCAAGGGAGGGGGGCCAAAACGTGGGAGTCCAGGGACTGGATGTACCACTGGTAAGGACCAACTCAGTTTTATCTGGGTTAAGTTTCAGGTGGTTAAAGTTCATCCAGTCCCTGATGAAAATCATAACTGATTGAAAACTGTGAATGGACTCAGGGGAGTGTGAAAGGTTAAAAATGAGCTGGAGGTTATCAGCATAGTTGAAAACCATGACCTCCAGCTGATGTAAAGCAAAAATCAGAGGGAAGATGTACAAATTAAACAGAAGGGGGGAAAGGGAAGAAACCTGAGGGACACCACACTGCACCTTGCATGAAGGGGGGGGGCAGAAAAGTCTGCTAGGTGAACAGCCTGAGTGCGGTCGTTCAAAAAGGAAGTAAGCCAAGCCAGGACGGGCCCCCTGATGCCCGCCGCCTCGACACGGGTAAGAAGGATGGAATGATCAACTGTGTCAAAGGCGGCGGACAAATCAAGGAGGACCAGAGCCTGGGGCCGATTAACGTCCATCCCCTCCCTGAGCTTGTCCATGACTGAGACCACCACTTTCTAGGTGGAATGGAGTGGACGAAAGCCAGCCTGGCAGGGGGCTAAATAGCCATTGTCCTCGACAAAGGAGCTGAGGATTGTAGTAATATGGCACTCCAGGATTTTAGCCAAGTAGGGTAGGAGGGAAATGGGACGGTAGTTAGAGACGGAGGAGGGGTCCCCTCCGGGTTTTTTTTAAATAGGGATAATTCTTGCCGATTTGTGATAGTTGGGGACAATGCCTTGTTTGAGGGAGTCGTTTATAAATGCCAAGGGGGGTGCAGGGCAAGCTAGGAAGATCTCTCTCAACGCAAAAGCAGGGCAAACATCAGAAGGGGAACGAGATTTGATCCAGGCCAACAAGAGAGAAAAGGTTTCCCTGGTCAAAGGAGGTATATGATCTAAATGGAGTCTGTTGGGCGGAGGCTGCGGGGCAACGAAGGAAGGAGAGGGTGATGGTATATTAACCTTAATGACTACAATTTTTTCAATGAAAAAATTATTAAGGGAATCGCAGAGAAATTGAGAGGGAAAGGGTTTAAGAGAGGCTCTATCTGACGAGGCCAGCTCGTAGACTGTGGAGAAAATTTCCCTGGGCTGATTTTCATCCGAGAGGATTTTGCCTGAAAAATAGTCTGTCTTGGCATGAAAGATGGCCTTTTTATATGTATTAAGTGTAAGGGAATAATGTGCTTTTAAAGTCGGGCAATAGGTGCGCCTCCAGGCGCTCTCAGCCTGACGCACAGCCAGATTTTTCTCCTTGAGGTCATCGGTAAACCATTTGTTGGCATTGTGGGCGCGGCTGACTGTGACGCGTCTCAATGGAGCCACTTGATCACATGCCCTGGAAAGCCATTCATTGATGGCAGCTACTTGAGAAGAGGGGCCGAGCTCCTCTAGGGCAGGACAGGAACTTTGAAGGG
Organism: Lissotriton vulgaris; assembly: GCF_964263255.1. Classification (NCBI taxonomy): domain Eukaryota; kingdom Metazoa; phylum Chordata; class Amphibia; order Caudata; family Salamandridae; genus Lissotriton; species Lissotriton vulgaris. The sequence continues at coordinate 5,686 of NW_028248318.1, read as the reverse complement.
AAGAACAAAGGGAGGTCATGTCAACCCTGTTCCAAATACGGGCCCAGGTATTCTTAGGAAAAGTGGGGCGTTTAGCAAGGCTAAGGTCAAGAAAAAACGAAGTAAAAAAATGATCGGACCAAAGACAGGGCGTAATGATTTGGGACGTGACTGGAACGTTGAGAGACCAAATTAGGTCCAGGGTATGCCCCCGAACGTGAGTGGGTATATGAACGTGCGGTACAAAATTTAGACTATAAAGGAGATCGGTGAAGTCTTTGGACACCGCGTCTTCCGCGGGGTCGGATGGCCAAAAGTTAAAATCCCCAAGAACTAGGACAGAGGAGTTGTTAGCTGCTAGCGTAGCGAGCAGCTCCTGGAACCCAGTGATAAAATGAGCTGTTGATTGGGGGGGCGATAGACAAGAACACAGGTGATTGGAACTTGAAAAAAAGCAGATTGAATCACCAGACAGTCGACTGACGTGATGGGCGGAGAGGAAAGCAATTGAAAATGAAGGTCACAGCGAACAATCAGGGCAACACCACCTCCTACCTTGCCTGCCGGTCGATCGGCCCGCAGGACATAGTAGGAGGAGGGGAGGGCCGCGAGTACGTTGGGCAGGGAATCTGGGCAGAACCACGTCTCTGTCAAAAACAAGAGATCAGGCTTGTGGGAGTCAAGAAACACAAATAGTTCAAGGTGGTGCTTGACTGCCGATCTAGTATTTAAAAGAAAGGCCGAGATGGTGGATGCCGAGTTGGGCGGGGAGGGGGATCCTAGGAAAAGGGAGGGGGGAGGTGTAATGAAGGCAGGGTGGCTGAAAGGGGGGCACGAGGTGAGGCCGGGCAATCCCAAGTTTGGCGATTTGGGCAGCGGTTCCGAGGCTAGTAATCCAAGGGCCCTGGTAGGAATGGAGTTCTTCCGAGGTGTAAGTTAAAAACTGGGCATAGTGGAGTGCCCCTCCCCCGGCCGGCCGGTAGGTAAGTGAGATACTCCTAATAGTGTTGCTGTGGTTACATTGAATTTTACACACACTAGTGGTGGTCCAGAACAGACGGGTGCGTGTGTTGGTGTGTGGATTAAACATTTAAAACAAAATAAAAAAGGAAAAATGGGAAACTCGTGCCATCTGTGAAAAAATATAAAACAAATTTAATACAGTAGAGAACCTAACGTTACAGACTGGGTTAAGGTGCAGGGACAGTGGTTAGAATATTAGAGGTGTGGAACGGCGTCTTAAAGGTGTACATTCAGTGCCTCATCCGCGTTCATCCCATTCGAAATTTTACAGTCTAGTAGAATTATATACCTTGATTCCAGTCTTTTGAGTGACAATTGTCTGTTCCCCCCTCTGATGTTTCTGGGGATACTGTCAATCACAAAGAAAGAAAGTTCCTCTGTCTTACCTCCATGGTGTGTGTTTATGTATGTGGATATGCTGGGTCATCATTGTTGACGGGTCTTAAATGTTGCAGTATTCCCACATGTACGGGGTGTATAATACTACCCATGTACAGTTTGTTACAAGTGCACCAGAGAACAAACACTGCATAATCCATTTTGCATGATTAGCTACCCCGGATTTCAAAGGGCCTTTGTCTGAGTGGAAGAGGGACAGTTCTGGTTTTCACACCATGCTTGCACGATTTACATTTAAAGCATTTGTGAAACCCTCTCTGCAGTGTTAGCCAGCCGGCTCCTTTGTCTCGTGTGGGTGCGTTACAGACTAGCTCTTGGCGCATTGATTTAGCCCTTCTGAATGTGAGTTGTGGGAACTTAGAGCAGGATGGACCTATCGTAGGGTCACTGCGTACCAATGGCCACTGTCTGTGCAGTATATTTCACAGGTTGGTGTGGTAGGTATTATTTCCTGTGATAAGTCTAGGTGTTGTGTTTATGTCTAGTTGTTTGTTATGTTTCATGTTTTTACTTTGGGAGAACAGAAGATCATCTCTCTTGATGTTAGCACACTTCTGTTCTGCTGCTGACAGTGTTCTGGTGTCATAGCTTCTACTCTTAAGTCTCTTGAAAAAACCTTTTGTGGATTCTCTCAGACCTTCTGCGGAGCTACAATTTTGCTTCATCTTCAGGCATTCAGTATACGGTATGCTTTCTTTTAGGTTAGTCAGGCGAAAGCTACTCGCGTGGAGGATGGTGTTAGCGGATGTGGGTTTTCTAAAAGTCCTCAATTGTATTTTGTTATTCTCTATGTACAACTCCAGATCTAGGAATATGATAGACTCCTTGCTTGTTGTGCATGTGAAACTCAGGTGTAGACAGTTGTTATTAATCTCTTTCGCAAAATTGATTGCACTCAGTTCTGTGCCTTGCCATAGGATAAAAATATTGTCTATGTACCTACTCTATAACATCACATTTCCAGACATAGGTGCATGGTGTGTTTTCATGAGTACTTGCTCCTCCTACCAGCCCATATGCAAATTCGCATAGCTGGGGGCGAAGCAAGTACCAATGGCTGTGCCTTGTGTTTGCTTGTAAAAAAGTCTTTAAAAAATGAATATAAGTATGTTGGTGCAATCCTATGGTTCTAGTTCCAAGATAGGGATTCAGTGCATTCAGGCCATCCCTGTGTCTAATACTGGTACACAAGCTCTGTACATCTAATGTCATAAATACATAATCATCATTCCATGTACAGTCATAGATTTTTGATACAAATCACCAGTGTCTCTGATGTAATATATATATATATATATATATATATATATATATATACATACATACATACATACATACATACATATATATATATATATATATATATATATATATATATATATATATATATATATATATATATATATATATTCACTGAAAAAATCATAGGTTTCACACCAGTTATAGTTAGGAATTAGCATTTAAAAAACCTATTAAATTCACTGACAAAACCAGTTATAGTTAGCTGGAAATTTTACTGACATAAAACCATTGAAATTCCCACGTTATAGTTAGTTGGACTCACTATAACTTGCGCGCCTGCAATGCACTGCTGATGACGTCACATATTACATCACTCATGACATGGTCAGTGACATCACTCATGACATCACTGATGACACCATCCTTGTGACAGAGTGACAGACCTAATTTCAGTGTAATGTAACGCTTGAAACAAATATTCAAAAATAGAAACAAACATTTTCAAAAAAATGGAGATACCCAAACCAGTAACAACAACCAATTCAGTAATTCCACCATCTATATACTCATCCACTCATTCACCAACAGTTCTATATAGTCACTCATATATATACTCACTCATCATATGTAGTGATACACCTATACATCCTGTTACACATCAGCAGTCATCCAAAAGTTACTCACACACATACTCACACATGCACATAAACTATTGAACATCCATTTATTTGCATATACATTTATACACACACTACCACCTTACTTCTAAGGAAACTTACACATACTTACTCTCTTAAACAATCACTTATAGAAACACATACTTATTTAAACAGGAACTCCTACAATCTCTCACTATATATACTATACTCACTTATATACATCAATACTCACATATACTAGATTAAAACATATGTCGTTAGTAATGAAGACACTAGTGAGACAGTCATTCACTCACTAACACACACATATACACACTCGTCCACCCATACAGTCCTGCACATATTCTGTCTTCAAAACACATACAAACAGTGAGTCAGTCACCAACCCCTGCAGCCACTTATACACAAAGAGAAACACTGATACAAACATTTAAATATTTAAACAATACTCGCTAATATATGTATTCACTAAGATACACTTAATAAGCCAGTTAACCAACCAATTTTTTTAAAAAAAAACATCCATTTACACACTTATTTAAACATTTATTCTTCCATCGACCTTTACAAATACATATATAAAACAAATTTATTTTTCAGAAAGACACACATTCACTGGATGGTGTCATCAGTGATGTCATGAGTGATGTCACTGACCATGTCATGAGTGATGTAATATGTGACGTCATCAGCAGTGCATTGCAGGCGCGCAAGTTATAGTGAGTCCAACTAACTATAAAGTGGGAATTTCAATGGTTTTATGTCAGTAAAATTTCCAGCTAACTATAACTGGTTTTGTCAGTGAATTTAATAGGTTTTTTAAATGCTAATTCCTAACTATAACTGGTGTGAAACCTATGGTTTTTTCAGTGAATTTCAAAGGTTTTTTAAATGCTAATTCCTAACTATAACTGGTGTGAAACCTTTGGTTTTTTCAGTGAATTTCAAAGGTTTTTTTAATGCTAATTCCTAACTATATAAGACCTGAAAGCCCACCAGGAATCTCCAGTATGCGCCAGGGGACTGCATTGCAGAGAGGTGTAATGAAGCCACAACCCTTTTTACACCTCTCTGCAACGCAGCCCCCGTGCATGTTTGTAGAGGGGGGACTAATTCCCCTTGCATACTGGGGGTCCCTGGATCATATCTGCCCAAACACCGATATTCCGAACGATTGTAAATGACTTTTCTTGAGAAACATTTGGATTTGGATTATCATGTCCTATACTTTGGAATTTTTGAAAGACTGACTTTGAGGATGCTATAAATTACTCAAGTCTGCCCGAATTGTGTGGGTAAAATTGATACCTAGTCACTTTTAATAAGAATATACTTATGTCTCGTCTAACATTTGGAAGAAATATCTAGTTATATGACAACGGGATACCGACATAACTTGAAGGAAATAAGAACGCCCTGAAGAAGTTCTGTTGTACAGAACGAAACGTTTCGGCTGGCTGTGGTACATAAACTTAAGGAAAATAAAAGCATTTGAATATACACCAAGATTCAGCGCTTCAATAAGTACTCTAAGTGATATGATTTGATTGGACTCATTGTGAAAGTGGTGCTGTGCCAAACTTTGGAATATTCTCCACTACTCTCTACTACTTACTCTCTCCTACTCTCTACTACTCACTCTCTACTGCTCTCTACTACTCACTCTACTACTTACTCTCTACTACTCTCTACTACTCACTCTCTACTACTCTCTACTACTCACTCTACTATTCACTCTACTACTCTCTACTACTCACTCTGCTACTCTCTCTACTGCTCTCTACTACTCTCTACTACTCACTCTCTACTCTCTATTACTCACTCTCTACTCTCTACCTCTCTACCTCTCTCTTCTTCTCTCTCTACTAATCTCTACCTCTCTACCGCTACCTCTCTACCTCTCTACCTCTAAACCTCTACCTCTCTACCTCTCTCTACACGCACACATATAGACATATATGCATATATATATGTGCATATGCATTTATATATATGTATGTGTATGTATACAAAAAACAACTAAACATTTTTTTTTCTAAACAGCTACTTTTAAAACTGTCATTCTTTTTTCCCATGGTACGCTCCCCGGTACGCGCACCCGTGCGCGTACCGGGCGCTCCCCCCGCGAAAATCAAAAAAAAAAAAATTTTTTTTTTTGCCTTGCGGGGCCCTTTTATGGCCCCCACATCAAACCTAGGGGGTCAGGGGGGGTCTACTCTGCCCCCTTATGTTCATTTCCCTCTTTGTTTTGGCCACCTCTTGTGTCTCGATTTTACCGAGACACAAGATGGCGGCCGCTCCGGACTGTTTAGAATGTTTACAGACACCCGAGAGCCAATCAGCTTTCCTCGCGCAAGTCGCGTGGCGCGCACGGTACGCGCACC
>NW_028248317.1:0-79872 GCF_964263255.1 Lissotriton vulgaris | reverse complement strand
TCACATAACTGATTGTACCTTGGCACTCACAACACTTGTTAAAAGTTGTTCATATTTAGAATGTGTTAATATGATGAATTGTGTAAATGACACTTATGTGCCTGCATGATAGATGTCTCACAAGGTAGTGCACACAAAACGACATTTCCACTTTCTTGAAAGAAGCTGGCACCTTTTCAAAGAGGCCAGTGTTAGCGATTAATGGTGTGCCTTGATCTCCATATATTGTTATTGGTGGTTTTGTAGCCTGCTCAATTACTCTGGAGTATCCTGGCGCGTAAAAGGCCGAAAGGCATCAGAAGAGTAAGAGAAGCTAGACCGCCATTTTGAAGAGGTGGTTTTTGAGTGTTTTCTTAAACAGGTTGAAGTTCTGAGTGGCGCGCAGCATCGGAGGGAGGGAATTCCAGGCAGCAGCCGCCTTTACAGCGATTGCTTGTCCACCAAGGCGTGTGCGTTTGAAGCGGGGGACAACCAACAGATGTTGGGAGGCTGACCTTAGGGGACGGTTAGGTGAGTATCGGGAGAAACGTTTCCTCAGATACAAAGGTCCCTGATCGTGGATAGCTCTATGGATGAAAGTAAGGGATTTAAACAGAACCCGTTGAGCAACAGGGAGCCAATGCAGGTCGCGCAGATGTTGTCGGACACTGGACTTCCGTGAGATGTTAAAGCTAAGGGGATACCTCTGATAAGACCTATATTACTTTTACAGTGATGTTCTTCACAAATACTTTAGAAAAGGATGCTATATGTAAGAAAAAGTCATATTATTTATTCAAAACATTATTTTATTATTTTTCTCTTTTTGCCTTACGGTTTAAATATTTATACATAAATGTAAATTACTTTATAAACATGCAAAGTAAATTTTTAAATAACAATTTATCTGTATTTAATTATTCAACACATAATACAATTATAGCAAGAGAACCCCAGACAATTCATCTTATCCTGTTATCATTCATTCCATCATACATACCACTACACTCACTACTCAGTCTAAAAGGACAAATATAAACATAATTAACAAAACAAGTACAATACACCAAGGACTAAAATACGGGGGTTCTTCAATTTCTATGTTTGATAATAGCAAAGGGTCCCAATTCCCCTGCTGTTTAGGCTTTAAAGGGACTCAGTTTATCCATATGATGGCTGCATTTGTTGGTTAATACATTCTTTCTTTGTCTTGGTTGTAAGGGGGCCAACTGCTCCTAAAGTTCACAACTTAAAGTGGTTGTTTCTGGTAACTCTGCCTGGTATTTGTGCTTGTGTTATCGAAAAGGGCAGGGTAAGACTTTCCTTCCTGTCCCTGTTGTGAGGTACGCATACCAGAGGACTCCCGGCAGACGACTGATTCTCTTACAAAACCGATGGCGATGTGATCTGTTGTCATCGGCCAACCTCAGCAGGGGAATTGGGACCCTTTGCTATTATCAAACATAGAAATTGAAGAACCCCTGTATTTTAGTCGTTGGTGTATTGTACTTGTTTTCTGTCCACTTGTTTTCCTTATTCTTGGCCCCGAAGAAGGTGATTTAAATATCGACAGTCACCGAAACGTACGTTAAATGTACTATAAATTTTTCATATACATAGAGAAAGAAGGATGTTCTTTTAAATAATGTTTAAATCAAAATGTGACAGATTTTTAGGACTTCTCTCTTAACATCTATAGAGGTCTTTGTAGAACAATTTTGTGTTAGCCCAATGGGAGTTTTTGTTAATTATGTTTATATTTGTCCTTTTAGACTGAGTAGTGAGTGTAGTGGTATGTATGATGGAATGAATGATAACAGGATAAGATGAATTGTCTGGGGTTCTCTTGCTCTAATTGTATTAAGTGTTGAACAATTAAATACAGATAAATTGTTATTTAAAAAATTACTTTGCATGTTTATAAAGTAATTTACATTTATGTATAAATATTTAAACCGTAAGGCAAAAAGAGAAAAATAATAAAATAATGTTTTTAATAAATAATATGACTTTTTCTTACATATAGCATCCTTTTCTAAAGTATTTGTGAAGAACATCACTGTAAAAGTAATATAGGTCTTATCAGAGGTACCCCCTTAGCTTTGGTTTTCTTCTCTCCCTCCTCTGGACCTAAAACTATACTGGGAGAACTCTTCTTTTGACTCCCGTGAGATGTTAAACAGAAGTCTGGCTGCTGCCTTCTGTATGATCTGAAGGCGATTGGTTAGGTAGGCCGGAATGCCAATGAACCGGGCATTCGCGTAATCGAGGCGGGAAAGAATGAGTGCCCTTGCCACTGTTTCTTTGGCCGTCCTCGGAAGTAAAGGAAAAAATCTCAGGAGAGCTTTAAGAGTGCCGAAGCAGCCGCAAGTACGTTTTTTTAATGTGCTCATCGAATTTTAGGTTTTCCCCGAACCAAACCCCTAGATTCTTTTCAGGTTTGCCATCGGAATTAGGAGGAGGTATGTCCGATGGCCACAGGGATTCTATGAAGTTAGGGGGGAACTGACCATGGAGTAAGATTTCCGATTTGTCTTCGTTGCATTTTAGTTGGGCAAGGGCAAATCAGTTGAAGACTGAGGAAAGACAGGCCTGGACCAGTGAGGTGTCCAGATCCGTGCCGGGTCAAGTGAATAGCAACTGCGTGTCATCAGCATAGGCTAATATTTTAGTGCCCAGTCCCTCAGCCAGAGAGATCAAGAGGGTCAGGTATATATTAAATAGCAGAGGGCTCAAAGTAGATCCCTGCGGCTCCCTGGTCGAAAGAAGTTTAGCCGAGGAAGAATAGGGGGGTAGCCATACCTGCTGCGTCCGAGTATTCAAAAACGAGGTCTGCCATTTTAAAGTAGAACCAATGATGCCAATAGCTGCCAGCCGAGTGAGAAGAAGCTGATGGGGTACGTATCAAAAGCAGCAGAGAGGTCTAACATTATTAGAGACGCTCTGCCGCCAGCGTCCAGACATTCCCTGATGGCCTTAGATATTTCAACCAGGGCTGACTCAGTGCTGTACGCAGCTCGAAACCCAGGTTGAGCAGGATGGAGAACATGGGACGCTTCAACAAAGGCGTCAAGCTGACAAAATGCGATCTTCTCACATACTTTAGCTAGCACTGGCAACAGAGAGATGGGCCGATAATTGGCTGGGACTGCAGAATCCAAACCTGATTTTTTAAGGAGAGGCAGGAGTTTAGCCTGCTTCCAACATTCAGCAACTGTAGCAGTCTGAAAGGAGAGACTGATAATCTCCAAAACCTTGGCACAAACTGCCTCAGCCACCCCACCAAGAACACGGGCAGGACAGGGGTCAGCGGGTGACCCAGACTTCATGGATTTCAGAACTGCTAGGGTATCTGCCTCAATTGGGGGGGAGAAATCTTTGAAAAACTGAGTGGGAGAGGGAGGAAATTGAGGGTGGGCCATACCCTGGATGCTCCGCCCACGACAAGTGGAGCGAAGGCTAGCCTGAATCTCAGCTATTTTATTTGTGAAAAAAGAGGACAGGTTCTCACACCATTGTGCGGAAGTTTGGACCGTTGGTTGTTCGGCACAAGGGGAAAGAAAGCTCTTGACAATAGTGAAGATTTCTTTACTATTATTATTGGCCCTAGAGATCCTGCCTGCATAGTAGTCATTCGTTTCCACCATTTGATGGATGGAAAAAAAGGATTAGTCGATGTCAAGACGTGTTGTTGTTCAAATGTATGAACATAGAGATTAGCCAGGCTCGGCGCAAAAATACTGCCCATGCTGGTCCCCGATGTCTGGAGGTAAATCGTTTCTTTGTACTTAAAAAAGTTCGCCTTCATAGCGAGCCTCGCCAGAGCCATTATGAATTGAACTGGTGTGATTGAATCAAGTTGAGCCTCCCCCAGGATGGACCTAATGGTGTCTAAAGTCTCATCCTGGGGGATTGAAGTATATAGGGACTCAACGTCGAAAGAGACCAAATAGTCTGTTTCGAAATTAAAATCAATTTCTGGAATTACTCATAAGACATCTTTGGTGTCTTTTAAGTACGTAGGCATGGTCTGAACAATAGGCCTTAGAAAATGGTCCACAAACGCAGATAAAAGCTCCAAAATCGAGCCTTGACCAGATATTATCGGTCTCCCAGGTGGTTGTCTCTGGGCCTTGTGCACTTTAGGCAGCGTGTAGAAGTAAGGCATTATGGGGTATTGGGTCTGTAAAAATTGTGCCTCCTGATTGGTAATCCACCCTTCGCTGAGGGCTTCTTCTACCAAGATCTTAATTTCATTCATCAGTCTATCTGTAGGATCTAGAGAAAGAGGTTGGTAAGATGCTCTGTCATTCAGCTGACGTAAGCACTAATTTCTGTACTCGTTGGTGTTTTGGATCACAATACAACCGCCTTTGTCGGCTGGCTTTATCGTGATCGTAGAGTCCTGTGCTAAAGTCTGTAAAGCTTGATGTTCTAGTCTTGATATATTGCTGTAAGTACTGTTCTGCATGTTCCATATTTTGTCAATATCATCCTTCACTGCTTTTTCAAAAGTGGCTACCTGCGGGGGTATGGAAAGGGTTGGTGGTAAGAAAGTCGACTTGTTCCTAAGGCCAGTCCGTCGCTCTTTGGGTGCTCAACGACCGTATTCTTATCCTTAAAGAAATAGTGCAGTCGAAGCTTACAGAATAACTGGGCCAGTTCAACCTCTAACTCAAATGGATCCCCATTGTAGGTGGTTACATACCCTAAGCACTTATTGAGGACACTTTCCTCTACAGTATTTAGTACTTTGATGCTCAGATTCACCACAAGACTTAATTCGGACAGTTCTCTGTTTGAGGTGGGTTCCTTCTGGCGTGACTGGGAGTCCCCGCATGTGGCCCTGTCGACTCGTCCCAGTGCACCTGCATGTGTGGGTTTCTTCTTTTTCCTCTCGACCTCCGTGGGACAAACCCTACAAAAGGCTGATTGTTATAGTTAGACTGATAGCCTGGGAAAGGTCCCATTGGATGGGTGTTGAGGGTTTGCTGGATGACCCCATGGTGACGGCGGCCGCCATGGTTGAAACTGCGCTGTTTGTTGCCCTCTATAGTTTTGGAATCTGTTGGATCTCCCTCGTCCTCTGACCATATGGGAGGATGGATTCAATGTATCTGAGTCGCTACTGGTGTCCGAACTTGACCCTGAATAGTTAGAGCCATTTCTTCTACCATTCTTCCTGTACTCAGGTGCCGTGTATGAGTCACTTGTATAGGGATAGACACGATCATGTTTGAATTTGGCTAAGTCTTTTTTTAACTTGTCTATTTTGATTTGCAGAATGGAATCCTTAAATTCCTTATTATTCTTGTTGGATTCTTCTTGTTGTTACTTGAAGAGAGTAGACGTGACAGTGGTTTTAATTTATGCCTCCAAGACTTGTATTTCAATTAAGATTGAATCTGCTACCCTTTTGGCTGTGCTAATTATTAAATTAGGCCAATCGCAGGTTCACCGCCAAGCTATAAGCGACCAATATTTCAGAAAGGCTTTGTCATTCAAGAACAGGCGAGGAGCATTGGTCACTATCAAGCCCGGAGGGGCACAACTTGCCCTCATATACTCCGCCATCGCTATGCCATGCACAAGTGTGCGCGATATAGACTTCTTAAGTGTTAGAACCTTGACCCATTCATCAACTGTACCTGATGTGGGCGCTGGAAGGCCTTCTAGGATACTTGGCATACTATCAAGTATGGATTGGAAGACTGAGTCATCGTATGCCAGACCACTAAATTCGGCCATGATTCAGAGAGACGTAAATGCAACATAACAAAGAAAGTAGGGAGCCAACCGTGAACAGTATACAGAATAGGTGATCTCAAGCTAATTCAATTCATGTAATTAGAAAAAACTACCTAGATCAGTGTAGTCATGTGAAGACCCGCAGCCAGCAGCTGCTCAAACAATCAAAACCACAGAGAAGGAAGGGTCTAAGGGATATTTAGAGACCAGCCCAGGATACTATCCCCTAACAAACTTAAATTTATAACAAGAAAACCTGGGGGTCTAAATAGGAGCTCACGGGAACTCAAAATAAAGACTACAACTCCTTACAAAGTGAGATCCTACATAGTCTATATAGAGAACAACAGAAAACCAAGAAAACAGAACCTCAAGTGATTGTTGGTGAGACTCATAGACAAACATTGGATTCCCATCAAAGTCTTGTCATGATCAATTTTCTCACTTGGTCATTCAAAGTGGGATGGTATGTCTCTTGATCATTGAGACCTTTTCCATTGCCCACACAAAGTTGGGTCACGCCCACAATCACTTCTTAACCATGCGAATATACTATTGATGGGACCATGTGCAGTGCAAAAAAAGAGAAAAAGTGGTGACTTAAAATAGGGTAAAGAGTCAAAAAGAAACTTTAATGAACATTGAGCTCTCCCTGGCTAAAAACAAGAACAGTGCAAAGAAGCAGTTTTGACATATAACTGCAGAAGGGCCGACATGTTTCAGCCGACAGGGAAAGAGATCCCACGGCTTTCTTCAGGGCCTCTGTTCTATATTTTTTGCTACTGGCTGTATTGACAATAAATCAGAAAATGTGTGAGTAAATCAATTTTCAAAAAAGGATATAAGTGAACAATCCATGTTACTATTCCTCCGTATCAAATGGTGTGTCTCACATCTGAAAAATCAACAAACATAATGAGTTCTGCGTTATGGGAAAACTGTGTTCCTCCTTTTTTCATTGAATTGCGCAAAATTAGCAATTATTTTACTCACCCAGAATGACCAGGGACTGGACCTCACCTCTCCTGGACCAAGCTCAGGAAGTAGGAGGCCCCGCTCTGTGAAGGCAAGGAATGGGGTACTTATAATAAAGAAGGAGACCTACATTTGTCTACTCTACCTTATAAAAATATGGACCCTCTCATATCCTTGTCTCACAGTCAAAACACCTTTGCCTCTGAGATAAACCTGACTGCTCGTGCCAAGCTACCAACGGGGTGAGAAGGGGTTATTCTAAAGTGTATCCCCCTTATCCTGACTAGGAAGAAGGGTCCCTATTTGGACAGGGTAACAAGCTGCCAACTAGAAACCCTCATTTCTAACACATTTAATTTACATTTGAGAAAAGACCCCATTGTGATTTTTCTCTGAGTCTAAATCGATCATTTGTTTATTAGGTGGGTTTGCTCAGCTGAGTAAAACCTGGGGTGGAGGTGAATCTGATGGTAAATCTCTAACTCTCAGTTATATGTTTGTTTGCTCATAACCAGCCTGTCACTGCATATGGAAACAAAATACACATTAGCATTTTTTGCTTTTTAATTCTTTTAAATAGTTGCCTAAAATACTTTGAATTTCCTTTCATCCTGGTGATGACCTGTTGAGTTGTTCGAATGAGTGGATGGAAACATCAACATTTTATAAGTGCCCGCCACAATCTGATTTGGGAATATTTTCATGGTTGATGAAAATCCTTGGCCTGTGAGATATATATATCGGCCCGTCCCTCCAGGTTCACTTACGTTACTCGCCGCTCCTGCTCCACTGCTCCTCCGCTTCTTGCTGGTGACGTCCCTCGGCCTGTCCCTGCAGGTTTCACATACCTTACTCGCCGCTCCTCCTCGCGCTGCTTCTCGCTGGTCATTACCGCTTGTCCGCCGCTCCTCCCTGCCTGTCCACAGCTCCTCCCTTCGATCATGTCCTCCGCAGCTCTTCCTGTTGCTCCTGAACGCCGCTCCTCCCCCGCACTCTCGATGTCATGACGCAGACGTCGCGGCCGACGCTTCTTTCAGGGGACTACTTTGTTTTTAAAGTTAATTTTTTAAATTTACGTTTTATTTTAATATTCTGTAGCCTATGTCCATCTACAAACCCTGACAATTTCAAGGATGTATCGGGTGTGTGGATTGGCGCTGTGGTACCCGAGATTACCTTGCCAAAAGAGTTGAGTTCTCTCTTTATAATAGTAGTATATATATATATATCCGCTCCGTTGCACCAGAAAGACCGGGGCACTCGCAGACGGGTGCCTCTCGTGGTGGCGCCCCACGTCACAAATTCCCGCTCCGATCGTCTCCCATTCAAAGGAAAGAAAATCCGGCACTCACAGGAGAAGTGTTACATTCCGTTATTTAATTTAAAACACTTAGCAGACAAACACGTTTCGGTTTTCCTTCGTCAGTGTCTAACATTGACATGGAAGGAGGCAAGCTTAAAACCATTTCGTCATACTAGGCATGTACATAGAAAGTGGACTGCCGTTTTTACCCCTTGAGCAGTAAACTTCACATTGTCTATTACAATTTGATTATAAATCATTTCAAAACGGAAAAGGCATTTGATTCGGTAGAGTGGCCGTATCTCAGAACGGTTATGCAAAAGTTTGGTCTGGGTGACGCTTATTTGGACATGGTGGGACTCCTATACCAAACACCTACCGTTCGGGTCCGGATAGGGGGCCTCATATCGGATGCCATACAGGTGAGGCGGGGCACGCGACAAGGCTGCCCGTTATCGCCTCTACTCTTCTCATTGGCCATGGAGCCGCTGGCGGAGATACTGAGGATGCAGGGCGCCGAGTGGGGCATCCCATTGATAGATGGGGTACACGCGGTTTCCCTGTACGCCGACGATCTACTCCTCTACGTCAGAGACCTAACACGGATACCCCCGGGGCTCACCGATGCCCTCCGCGAATTCACAACACACTCGGGACTGAGGGTCAACTGGGGTAAATCTGGGGTTTACCCCTTTCACCCAGATATGCAGGAGTGCGCAGTACAGCTAGGGGACACGACCCTGACATGGTATGCCGGCACCTTCAAATACCTGGGCATTCACATTTACAGGAATGTGGCGGATATATTGGATGGCAACCTGATTCGAGCCATAAATTCCTTGCGGGCCCAGATCCGATTCTGGGGCACACTCCCGCTTAATGTCCCGGCCTGAATCACCCTGTCCAAAATGATAGTCTTACCTAGACTTCTGTACTACTACTCGAACATACCGGTGTATGTCCCAGCTCGGGTCTTCAAAGACCTGGAGACCCTAGCACGAACACTTATATGGAATGCGGGGAGACCAAGGGTGGCCCTGAAGAAATTGTATGCCCCGACGTCCTCGGGGGGACTTGCGGTCCCGAACCATGAGCATTACTACCTCGCCGCACAGCTCCAGTGGGTGGTGGCCTGGCTCGCGGGTAGAAACCTGCACGACACGGCCTCAACAGTCCCGGCCCTGACCCACGCAGAGGCTCTTGCAATGTTCCACCCCCTTAGAGGCGCGATACACGAGACGCAACTGCACCTAGCAGTGGCACTGCGATGCTACAAGCGTGCACTAAAACTGACCAAGGAGACTACACCCTACGCCCCAGCGCTACCACTGGAGGGACTGCCCAGGCCTGGGGGAGTAGTGACTGCAGCGCGCCTGCACGACTGGGTGCAGGTGGGACTTGAGACGATGACGGATTTATATGACGACGGGACCCTGGTACTGTTCGAGGGGCTAGTGGAGAATCCAGGACTGCCAGCGGGACAGTTCCTGATGCATGCATCAATGATACGGGTCCTAACGAAACACTGGGGCGATATGTCCGCGGAACCCGAGACACACCTCTTAATACAGTACCTACACGTCATGGGGGCAGGGTCGCATGTCGTACACTGGATAACACAGGCGCTGAGGTCCCACACAACGAGCTCACTACAGTCACTCAGGGACAGGTGGGCAACTGACAGGGGGAAGGACTGGTCGGATAAGGAGTGGGAAAGGATCCTAGAGGGACCGCAACACATTCCCCGCAACTCGAGATTCAGAATCATACAGTTCTACATCACACACAGGGCATACCTGTCCCCGGACAAGATCAACCGCTACTTTGGACTGGATACCTCCAGATGCCCACGATGTGCGCTACTGAACGCGGATCTCCTACATATGCTGTGGGCATGTCCCAAGCTACGGACGTACTGGCACGATGTCAACACACTGTTGACGAAAGGGACAGCATTGGGACTTCGTCACGACTGGGACACCTGTGTGCTGGGCCTCCTCACCAGGACAAAACATAACAAAGCTCACATGAGGTTCTGGGATCTGGGGCTGATAACCGCCAAAAGACTCATAACTTGTCACTGGAAAGCCGCGGACCCACCCCTGACGAAACACTGGAGCGCCTCCCTCATTTACTGGGCGACCGCAGAGGGCACGGTGCTACATAGGGAAGAGACAGCGGGGCGGAGGGCCATACCGATAGCCCAGATATGGGAGGGCTTCCTACGAACATTCACCAGGGCCTGCCACGATAAAGGGGTGATGTGAGGGGATGGCCGCCCCCCCCCCACTCCCCCCCAGTGGAACGAGGGGGCACGTCTGGGCAGCAGGCTGCGTAGTGAGAGAGGGGAGAAACGAGAGCCGCGCACTTACAGCCATGTAATATCGCCCCGGCAACCCACCGCCCGCCCCCCCTCCCCCTCCCCGCTCGCCCCTCCTTCCCCCCCCCCGACTTCCCCACCCACTCCGCCCTTCCCCCCCCTCCTGTCGGCGGGGGCCACACACACAGTCGACTCCACCAATGCATCCCCACCCCGGGACTTAGAGTTACCACACACCACTCGCACCGCCTCCCGGTGAACACCAGAAGCCAGCACCCTGCGAGTCCACTCCACCCGGAATCACCACGACAGGACCCACACTGCAGCACCCCCTCCCCCCCTCCCCGAGTTAGGATCCGTTACACCCCCACTTTCTTTCCTGTTTTCCCCGGATTGAGTCAGTGACACCTACGGCAAAGGTCGCCCCCCAGTTGACCACGCTGGATCTGCCTTTCCCAATCACATCTTTTACTTTAGACACACGGCGACTAAACACAGGAGTGCAACACACATGCAAGCCACTGCCGCAACCCTCTACCCCACGGCGACGAAATACTGAACATTCTAACCGTCCACGGCACACATATACGTCGCCCGGAACCGGGCCTGGCTGGTTATTTACACTGTTGAGGAACATCACGCCACACCACTAGCCAGAGGGTTGAGGGCGCCGGGGGTGCGGCTGCCCATCAGACTGCCCACCTTGGCGGGTAAGGTCAGACACTCTGGTAATATCGGCACAGCGAATTAAACTGTAATGTAATAATGTAACGAACGGTATGGTGCATGCAGTGGCTGCCCCCATGACAGCGGATGGTGTTCTTTCTTTACAAGTGCATTTATTGGTTTTTCAACCGTGGCCAACATTCGCTCTGATACTGTACGAGCTACTCCAATTGTTGTTTCCCCTTTGAATTATGCACACAAGAAATGTAACTGTATGTCAAGTGTTTCAATAAAACAGATTTAAAAAAAAAAAATCATTTCAAAACATCACTAAAGGCGATATAGTTTAAAATTCATATCATTTGTAATTCTAAACAATTTTTTCTAGTCATTTTAAATAAATAAATAAATGCCAGAGTCGCTATATACAGTCATGTTTTTTACGCGTGAGATATTCTTAGCGCCCTGGTGACAGTGCATCCAGCGCTCCTCTATCAGATCGCCCTTGTTAGTGTTACATGAGTTATTAAACCTACAATGAAAGAAAATAGACAATTGAAATCACGGGAAACAGACATTTTAACCACTGATGATCTCACGACTTGGGAGATTCTGGAAGAACGGAGGACAGATGAAAAGGGATGTGGAGAGGGGACAGACTCCATCCCACAAAGAACTAGAAGGGTAGGAGTCAAACAAGAAGCACCAACTACACAGTTTAAACCCCCCTCGCAGTTCATACCCATAATGCCATATGATGCAATCGATGCCTTCTCAAAGGCTGTGACTAAAGATCTGGTAAAATTTCGAACGCAACAGAAGAAAATGAAAAAGAAAATACCAAACATGACAAAGGAACAAAGAGAAATCTTAAAAGCTCTAGACAATAACCAGGATATAATTTGTAAGCCATCAGACAAAGGTGGCAACATTGTGGTGATGTCAAGAGACCAGTATTGCCAAGAAGTATACAGACAATTGGATGACAGGACATCCTATGAGAAGACAACCAGAATGATATATGATGAAAGCATTGTGGAATATCAAACACTGTTGAATAAATGGCATAGCAACAACATGACAGATACTGAGGAGTATTTCTTTTTGAAAAACAACAATCCGACAGTGCCTACCTTTTACCAGTTACCTAAGATACACAAGGACAGTAAAAATCCACCGGGAAGACCGATTGTTTCTTCCATAGGAAGTATATCTGAGAACATGTCCATTTATATTGACCATTTTCTTTTTCAGAGTGTCTTACAATTGCAATCTTATATTAGGGACACTAAAGACTTTGTCAATAAAGAAGAAAATGTGGTATGCAAATCATCTTACATACTAATAACTATGGACATTACCAGCCTCTATTCGAGCATAGATCACCATCAGGGACTATTTGCTATCAAATACTTCCTTGACAAAAGGCCTATGAAATTTGCAAAACACAGTAGAATGCTTTTAGAGTTCATTGAATACTGTTTATTTAACAATATCTTTTTATTCCAGGGACAGATGTACAGGCAGGTCACTGGAACGGCGATGGGGACCTGCTTCGCCCCAGCTACGCAAACTTGTTCGTGGGCTGGTGGGAGGAGCAGGTCACCCGGAGCCCTGACTTTGCAAAATGGGCTGACAATCTAAAACTATGGTACCAGTATATTGATGACCTCTTCCTTGTTTGGGAGGGGTCGATAACTTCGGCAGAAGAATTTGTGGCACAATTGAACAATAATGAAGTCAATCTTAAATTCACAGCTGATATTAACGTATCAACAGTTAATTATCTGGATTTGAAAGTCAACTTAAAGGGTGCAAAAATTGAAACAGAACTAATTAGGAAAGCAACAGCCGGGAATTCGGTATTACATGCCGACAGTAGTCATCCCCCGACCCTGGTAAGAAGCATTCCATATGGAGAACTTCTTAGAATTAAGAGGAATTGCTCAAGGGACACTGACTTTGCAAGAGCAGCACAAGACAGTATCAGCAGGTTTCAAGCCAGAGGATATAATAAAGTCCTCTTGGATAGCACTCTAAAAAGAGTAGAGAGAATCCTCCGAGAACAGCTACTTAAAGAGAAGAATGAGGAAACCAAAAAAGGCTGTAAAACAGGAAGGAAAGTTCAGACTAATTCCTATTTTCTCAGAAGATTCGAACTATCTGAGAAATATAATAAAAAGGAGCTGGCATATCCTAAAGACTGATCAAATTATAGGGAAAGATGTTCCAGCGTTTCCCTTATTCACTTTTAGGAAAGGAAGATCTATCAAAGATAAAATTGTACACAGCCATTTGGCTGATAAAGTAGAAACAACAGGAAGGATTAAAGACATGCCAGGTTTTTTCCCCTGTGGCAAATGCAAGGCGTGTGAAAGGAGCAAGAAAACAACTACATTTGAGATACCAGGGACAGACAGAAAAAAGAGAATATCAAAGTTCCTTACATGTAATACCACCCATGCAGTATACTGCCTTATATGTCCATGTGGACTGAAATATATAGGGAGCACGGTAAAAAATGTAAAGTTACGAATACTGGAACATCAACGTGCTATCATGAATAAAGATTTTAACTATCCTGTAGCGAAACACTTTGCCATGAAGCACAATAGCAAAAGAGAATTGTTGCAATATTTTGCACTAGATTATGTACCTGTAGACCCAAGGGGTGGACACAGATTGCGGAGGCTGAGGAGGTTAGAGTCCCGCTATATAATAGACCTACAAACGAAGGCTCCCTTGGGATTAAACAGGAATGAGGAATTATCATCTAATTTAGGAAAAACATAGAATATGAAAAGACAAACCCCTGTCCAAACCATACCATACCCTGTGAGAAATGCCGATCCACGGCTTAATAACTTATGTAACACTAACAAGGGCGATCTGATGGAGGAGCGCTGGATGCACTGTCACAAGGGCGCTAAGAAAATGTCCCGCGTAAAAAAATGACTGTATATAGCGACTCTGGCATTTATTTATTTAAAATGACTAGAAAAAATTATTTAGAATTACAAATGATATGAATTTTAAACTATATCGCCTTTAGTAATGTTTTGAAATGATTTATAATCAAATTGTAATAGACAATGTGAAGTTTACTGCTCACGGGGTAAAAACGGTAGTCCACTTTCTATGTACATGCCTAGTATGACGAAATGGTTTTAAGATAGCCTCCTTCCATGTCAATGGTAGTCACTGACGAAGGAAAACCGAAACGCGTTTGTCTGCTAAGTGTTTTAAATTAAATAACGGAATTTAACACTTCTCCTGTGAGTGCCGGATTTTCTTTCCTTTGAATGGGATACGATCGGAGCGGGAATATATATTACCTACTGGCGGTCGCCAGTAGGTATATATAGTTAGGATTTTTTCTCTATGGGACTTCTGTAAATTCTATGTCTAATAACTTTGGCGTTTGTGGACGGAATTGGCTGAAATTTTCAGGAAAATGGCACATTTGGTTACTGAGCAGCCCCTGAAAATTCGGCGGGGCTTCGTCAAGGGGGGGCTGAGAAAAAAGGGGGGTCCCAAAACGCGTTTTTAACATTGAGTTTTCCATAGGGCGTTTGGCCTCACTTTTAGCTCGAACGGCTGAATGGATTTGCACGAAACTTGGCAAAATTATAGGGACTCTTAGCCCGATGTGCCTTTGCTGGGTCTTAATATATGTGCTCCAGTGGATTTTGAGAAATTAACGTTTTAAAAAACAGATATATCTGTGACAGCGTCCCGGATAGCGCTCCGGTTCACAAACTTTTCGCGTAACGGAACTTTGCGAAGTGAAGCTGATTGGCTCTCCGGTGTCTGTCAACATTCTAAACAGTCCGGAGCGGCCGCCATCTTGTCTCTCGGTAGGATCAAGAGACAAGAAGAGGAGAAAAAAACGAAGGGGGAATTTAATGAAAGGGGGCAAGGTAGACCCTTCTTGACCCCCTAGGAATGATGTTGGGGTTATTAAAGGGTCCCGTGGGGCAAATAAAAAAATATTGTTTTTTTGCGGTAGAAGCGCTTTCCGGTTCGCGAACCGGGTAGCGAACCGGTAGCGAAACGGGAATTCGCCATTTTGTGTTTCAATTTAATTAAATTACAAGATGGAGGAAAAACAATGTGAGAAATGGGTATAAGGGGGTATGGGAGACGTATCCTGACCCCCTATGTTTTCTGAGGGTGGCTGAGGATGCTCATATATGTTGATACTTGTCTTCCAGCGGCTGCGCGTGAGCGTTTTTTTTTTTTTTTTGCTGCGTGACGTCTGTTAACGTTCGATTCGAAGGAAATCAGGAAGTGTTGACCGCCATTTTGACACTGCGAGTAAATATATTGTTAAAAATAATTGTTATAAATTAATTCGTATTGATAAACATTGTCTGCGCCATCTTGCTTTTTTTCCAATGCCACACTTTTGTCGTGCACGGCAGCCATTTTAGATGCCTTGACCAGACCCACTCTCTGCACGCCGCCGATCCTCAGCATGGCTCCCCACCCTCGCAAGCATCTCCCCCACGCACTGGTCACCCCCGCTCTCTGTCTTATGCATGGGCCATAAACCTCCCCCCATCTGCGCTGCTCCTCCCTGAGAATCACACCCTGTGCCCGCCCGACACCTCCCTTTCACCCTATTCACTACCGCACCCTCTGACATTCCTCTTCCTTTGTGTCTGATTGTCCAGGCCGGTCCCAGGCTATCACCTAGCCCTGCGGATGTAGTTTATGGCCTCAACTGTAAAGAATCACACCTCTTCAAAGGAGTTACAGTTGATCAAGGCCCCCACCCGATGAGATCCGTCACACCACACACGTTCCTACTATCTGATAACGATCCTGTATTGTGATTTGGGAGGGGATTCTCACTGTGAGGGTGTGTGGGACCAAGCCTGAAGCGGAAGATTCCAGGGATGCCTTTTTGTACATCAGTCTTCACAATTATGTGTCACATTAAAAATATATAGCACTCCAACAAAGTAGTAGGATTATAACACTTTAATAACTTATAAATTTATACAACGCACCAAAAACAGTAAACACGTTAAAAAAATTTTTTTTAAACAGAAGCAACAATGGTCAGTAGTGGTCTGTTGTGCGAATAGTCCGAAGGCAGCACAACGCGCTGAGATTTGGACGGCTCCCAGGTGATGTCCTGTACTTGCCGCACTGGTTTTGGCATCCTACAATGCTGCTCCAAAAAACGGCGTGGGGCGCCCCGGGGGGGGGGGGGGGGGGGAGGCTGCGTGAACGGGCCTCCCCAGGTGGAGGCTCGTCTGCTGTAGTGGGGCGCCCCTTTAGCGTTTCACTTGCCATTCAGCGGTTTTCCGCCCGCTTTTGCTGCACTGTGCCTCGTTAGTAGCGGTCTGTTGTGCGAATAGTCCGAAGGCAGCACAACGCGCTGAGATCTGGACGGCACCCAGGTGATGTCCTTTACTTGCCGCACTGGTTTTGGCATCCTACAATGCTGCTCCGAAAAACGGCGTGGGGCGCCCCGGGGGGGTGGGGGGAGGCGGCTTGAACGGGCCTCCCCAGGTGGAGGCTCGTCTGCTGTAGTGGGGCGCCCCTTTAGCGTTTTACTTGCCATTCAGCGGTTTTCCACCCGCTTTTGCTACACTGTGCCTCATCCGCCATTCAGCTGTTTATTGCCCGCTCTTGCGGCTACAGTGTCTCGCTCACCATGTAGTTGAGTTGCACCCACTCTTGCGGTGCAGCGATAGGCGGCTGCCACAGGACTCTTAAAATGGCGGCCGGTCTTCGGATTTGGGCCTGGTCCACTAAAATGGCCCTGGGACACCTTGGAACTCGGACGCTTGTCTGCTAGGACTTGGGCTCCATTCTCGAAAGCGTCCCCTCAGCCTTGAAGATTCTACAAAAGTCTTGGGGGCCCCCGACTCCCGCAGGCTTCCGGTGGGGAGCGGCTGCCATGATTGCTTGCGGAATGGCCACGACGGAGCTACGAGATGGTGGTGCTCTCATGCTGATGCCAGCTTCAGTCTGAAACATCCAGAAACACTGTAGACTATCAATTCGATGAGTTCCGGTGGAGCCCCAACGTGACTCGGTAGGGAAGAACTTGCCCTCCCCTTTTTTGAGTGATGGTTCTTGTTGCCTGTCCCCTCTGTTGTCATCTAACGGAACCTTTTTGGATTGCTGAGTGAGAAAAAAAAGGTGGGTCTTTCATCGTTTGGGAATTTTTTTTTTAATCCAATGAAAAGTGTTATTTTTAGGTCATATGATCAAGCCTTCCATCATTAGGAAACCAAAAGTAAAATGAACCAATGAAAAGTTTTATAAACAAGTCACATGACCTGTTATGCGGCTTTGGGCTATAAAAAGCGTACAAAATCCGTTGGCCCATGAGGCGGCATCAGTAGCGGACCGATGTGCGAATAGGCCGAAGGCAGCACAACGCGCCGAGATCCGGATGGCACCGAGTTGGTGTCCAGCAAGTTGCACTGGTGTAGCCATCCTACAATGCTGCGCCGAAAGACGGCGTGGGGTGCCCGGGGGGAGGCGGCGCAAACGGCCCTCTTCCGCCTCCCCAGGTGGAGGCACCTCATCTGCAGTGCGGCGCCCCTTAGCGTTTCACACGCCGTCCAGCAGAGTTGCGCCCGCACTTGCTGCTACAGTAGGCCGAAGGCAGCACAACGCACCGAGATCCGGATGGCACCGAGGTGGTGACCAGCAAGTTGCCGCACTGGTGTGGCCATCCTACAATGCTGCGCCGAAAGACGGCGTGTCCAGCTGAGTTTCTCCCGCTCTTGCGGTACAGTGTTTCGAACGCGCCGAGATCCGGATGGCACCGAGGTGGTGTCCAGCAAGTTGCACTGGTGTAGCCATCCTACAATGCTGCGCCGAAAGACGGCGTGGGGTGCCCGGGGGGAGGCGGCGCAAACGGCCCTCTTCCGCCTCCCCAGGTGGAGGCACCTCATCTGCAGTGCGGCGCCCCTTAGCGTTTCACACGCCGTCCAGCAGAGTTGCGCCCGCACTTGCTGCTACAGTAGGCCGAAGGCAGCACAACGCACCGAGATCCGGATGGCACCGAGGTGGTGACCAGCAAGTTGCCGCACTGGTGTGGCCATCCTACAATGCTGCGCCGAAAGACGGCGTGTCCAGCTGAGTTTCTCCCGCTCTTGCGGTACAGTGTTTCGAACGCGCCGAGATCCGGATGGCACCGAGGTGGTGTCCAGCAAGTTGCCGCACTGGTGTGGCCATCCTACAATGCTGCGCCGAAAGACGGCGTGTCCAGCTGAGTTGCGGTCACTCTTGCTGCTACAGTACGCCGAAGGCAGCACAACGCGCCGAGATCTGGATGGCACCGAGGTGGTGTCCAGCAAGTTGCCGCACTGGTGTGGCCATCCTACAATGCTGCGCCGAAAGACGGCGTGTCCAGCTGAGTTTCTCCTCCTCTTGCGGTACAGTGACTCGAACGTGCCGAGATCCGGATGGCACCGTGGTGGTGTCCAGCAAGTTTCACTGGTGTGGCCATCCTACAATGCTGCGCCGAAAGACGGCGTGGGGTGCCCGGGGGGGGGGGGAGGCAGCGCAAACGGGCCTCTCCCTCCTCCCCAGGTGGAGGCACCTCATCTGCAGTGGGGTGCCTCTTAGCGTTTCACTCGCCTTTCAGCTGAGTTCCGCCCGCTTTTGCGGTACAGTGACACACCCGCCATCTAGCTGAATTGCGGCTATTCTTGTGGTGCAGCGATAGCCGGCTGCAAAAAGACTCTCAAAATGGCGGCCAGCTCTTTGGATTTGGGCCTGGTCCACTAAAATGGCTCTGGGACACCTTGGAACTCGGACGCTTGCCTGCTAGGGCATGGGCCCCATTCACGAAAGCGTCACCTCTTTTGACTGATTGTTCTTGTTGCCTATTTCTTCTGTTGTCATTTAATGGAACATTTTTGGACTACCGAAAATGGTTCTGGTCCGACCGCTGGTTGGTGGAGACATTTTGACTATATCCTGGACCTGCGCGGCCTCGCCCAAAATGGCGCCGGTATAAATGGTACTCGTAACTCCTTGTTGTGTACTGGTTGTCCAACCTTGATATCACGAGATACGTATGCAGTTTTGAAACACATGGTGGGCGGGGACGAGAATTGATTGAACATTTTGACATCCCTATTGATATTAAGTTCTGATGTGTTATTGATTACTGTACTATTGAAAGTTTGAATTAACATCACCCATGGTACTTGCCCGCAAATGTATATCTAGATAATTTTATTGTAACTGGCCCTGTTGTACTTTAATTATAAAATGTACGTCCACTGATTCCGCAAATGTTAGACACCTTAGTTCTTGCAATCTAATGGGTTGCCCGTTACGTTCTTCTACAGTGTAAATGTGTCCTCATCATATACGATTCCAGTTTGCTCCGTGGCCGGCCCACGTGGTTATAGGCCCGTATTTGTATACTGACATTTTCACAATAAAGGTTTTTTAAAAAAAACATGGTAGTAGTACCTACATTGGTAAAGTTTTGAATAATAGTCACTGTTTTCGAATCAGTAAAAGGCAAGTGAAATAAAGCAGTCCAATTACATGACTGTTAAAAGGTATAATACGCAGGAACGCAGTAAAGAAAAATGGTCAAGGGCTGTTGTGTTTTCTACTCCTGCAACATAAAGTGATCGATAAGAATCTGATATTCATGCCTATCAGCGACTAAGACAGCAGGCCGAGCCTCTTTTGCTCAACGGCTCCCTCATGGGACGAAGAAACACCCTTTTTCTCGAAAAAGGAATATTTTACTTGCAGGACAGTTGTAAATTTCCCGGGAAAATACATTAGCCTGGAACATTGTTAGTGATAAACTGTAAATGCATCTGGGTCCTTTGCTTTACAAGTCAGAGTGAGAAAAAAAAAGGTGGGGCTTTCATCATTTGGGGAAAAAAAATGTTCGAAAGCAATGAAAAGCGTTATTTTTAGGTCATATGACCAAGCCTTTCATCATTAGAATAACAAAAGTAAAATGAACCAATGAAAAGTTTTATTAACAAGTCACATGATCTGTTATGCTTACGTTACGCGCTGCGCGCCGCGCTCTGGATCGTTTCCGGGAAGCTGCGCCTTGCGCACCGGAGCACTTCCGATGCGCTAACGCGGCGCGTCATATGACGCATTACGCCACAACGCAGGTCCAGAATATAGTCAAAATGTCTCCACCAACCAGCGGTCGGGATACAACCCCTTTCAGCAGTCCAAAAAGTTCTGTTAAATGACAAGAGAAGGGACAGGCAACAAGAACAATCAGTCAAAGAGGGGAGGGCAAGTTCTTCTCTACCGGGTCACGTTGGGGCTCCACCGGAACTGATCGAATTGGTAGTCTACAGTGTTTCTGGATCTTTCAGATTGAAGCTGGCGTCAGCATGAGAGCAACCAATTCTAAAACAGTAAATGCTTGGATAACAATCAATCAAATGTAGAGGGAAGCAGGCACGACGGGTTACAATGGGGGCAAAGGCTTACGTTACCTACCCTTCACTATCTGCAAAGAGAGAATACTCCTAAAAGAAAAGAGGAGGGGGGGGGGGGCAAGTTCAAAGCATATCAGCGTGCATAAATACGGAAATGTTTTTACCTACCACGTACTTGACATTTTACAGCTTTTGATATTTGTTATTAAAAAAACATTGAAATTCACTGAAAAAACCATAGGTTATAGACCATATATAGTTAGGGATTCGCATTTACAAAACCTTAATTTACTTGCACAAAACCATAGAAATTCACATATATAGTTAGTTGCAATAACTATATATCGCGCACCCGCAATCCACTGCTGATGATGTCACATATTACATCATTCATGACATGGTAAGATTTTCATACATGAGTGTACTTTTTGCCTTTTGGTGACTCTTCCATTCTGAACATTTTTCCACAATCCGTTTGACCTGAAACGATTACACAAATAAAACATTTGTGAGTTTTAAATTTCCGGAGAAGTATAACTCACCAATAGCTTTCTCTGTAGATCTTTTTCCATTAACAATCCCAGTTCCATCACCCGCCCAGGATATCACTACTGTTAGTTGTCATTGTTGCTTCTGTTTTAATAAAAAATGTTTTAAGGTGTTCACTGTTTTTGTTGTGATGTATATATTTATAAGTTATTAAAGTGTTATAATCCTACTAATTTTTTATCGATTATTGCTCTTTGAGATAATTCCTGTCTACAAACAGAGAAGAATAGGAATATTCTGTCTCCCTTTGCAGATAGTGAAGGATAGGTAATGCGGACTTTTGTCCCCCGTTGTAATCCGTCATGCCTGTTTTTCTCCCCACTGATTGATTGATTGGCTGGACATTTATTGTTCAAGGAATAGTTCTTTCGAGGTATTCTCTGTTTGCAAATAACGTGGAATAGAAATATTCTGTCTAGTCTTTGCAAGTAGTGAAGGGTGGGTAATGCGGACCTTTGTCCCCCGTTGTAATCTGTCATGCCCATCTACTCCCCACTGATTGAGAAACTAGTTCCACCCGGACCATTTATTAGAGGTACATCATCTGGCTCAACCGGAGGGTACCCCTAATAAAGAAGACATATGTAAAATACGAAGTAATCACTGTATCCTGTTAAACAGAAACTTTAGCATGAAACACACTTGAAAAGGAAGGGAAAGAAATCAAACAAAATCAGTAGGCCACTGATGAGTTTTTGACTTCGCTAGAAATAAGAAACATGGAAGTGGTGAAAGAAGCCAAGCTTGACATTACGGCAGCCACGAGGTAGCTAGGCTCCGCCACCCCCCCACTGCTCCAAGCATGTCTGTCCCACCGCCCGCCACGCCCAATAACGGTAACATGAAATAGATACAAATCAGCAGATACCTACCCCCATTCTGGAAACTCCCGAAGTGCAACAGGTTCACGGCTACGCCCATCCGGAAGACGAGGCCTTCGGCACGTGTAGGTCGAGTCCTACTGGCAGCCGTCGGCCGGGGAGGTCGTCTCCTAAGGTGGGCCAGGAGAGGAGCCGAGGCCGACGGGATCCCTCTTCTTTTTTCAATAATGGCTGCGACAATGGGGGGGGGATGTCTTGCATGCCACCGACCCCCCCCTGGGCCAGGAGAGGAGCCGAGGCCGACGGGATCCCTCTTCTTTCTTCAATAATGTCTGCGACAACAGGGGGGGGATGTCTTGCACATGCCACCGACCCCCCCACCCCCCCGGGCCAGGAGAGGAGCCGAGGCCGACGGGATCCCTCTTCTTTTTTTAATAATGGCTGCGACAACAAGGGAGGGGATGTCTTGCACATGCCACCGACCCCCCCCTCCTATCTCCTGGTCTGGCCTCCCCGTTCGGGCCTGAAGCGGCGCCCTGCAGGCCACGGGGGGATGTCTAGCCTCTGCCTCCGACCCCCCCCCTCTTATCGCCTGGTCCGGACATCACGGATATCAACGCCAGGTGTCGGCGTGGGGTGCGCTGGGAGGGAGAGGCGGCGCGAACGAGCCTCTCCCACCCCCCCAGGTGGGGGCCCCTCAGCTGCACCCCTAACGCTCCACTCACCCAGCAAAAGGTCTCGTCCACTATTGCGAGGCAATTATGCTCCGCTCACCCAGCGGGGGTCTCGTCCACTGTTGCGGTGCAACGACGCTTCTAGTTTACTGCGTCCAGAAACGTTCTCCTCAACTTTGAAGATTCTATAAGAGCCACGGGGGCCCCCGACCCCCGATGGGGAATGACTGCCATGATCACCCACGGAATGACCACGACGTAGCCGAGGGACGTCGGCGCGCTCATGCCGGCGCCGGCCTCAGTCTTGAAATGACCAAAATCCTGCAAGACTACCAACTTGATCAGTTCCGGTGGGACACCAGTATGACCCGGTAGGAGAGATTGTTGCCTCCCACCCCACTTTGACTGATGGTTCATGCCGCCAGTCCCCTCTGCTACCCTTCAACGAAAACTTTTGGACTGCCGAAAGAGGTCCCGGTCCAACCACGAGTTGGTGGAGACATTTTGACTATACTTGGACCTTCCTGACCTCACCCAAAATGGCGCCGGTAAAAATGAAACTCTCAACTCCTTGTTGTGCCCCGATTGCTCAGCCTTGATATCATGAGATATGTATGCAGTTTTTAGCACATGAATTGATATGGGATAAGACTGATTATATGTTCGGACAATGAATTGATCCAGGATGGGTATTGATTATACGTTCGAACAATGAATTGACATGGGACGGGTACTGATTACACGTTCGGACAATGCATTGATATTAAGTTCTAATGCATCATTGATTACTGTATTTATTGAAAGTTCGAATTGTCGACACTTTT
This sequence comes from Lissotriton vulgaris, assembly GCF_964263255.1. NCBI lineage: Eukaryota > Metazoa > Chordata > Amphibia > Caudata > Salamandridae > Lissotriton > Lissotriton vulgaris. The sequence continues at coordinate 56,603 of NW_028248317.1, read as the reverse complement.
GGTACTTGCTCACAATGAATTATCGATATGATTTTGTTGCACTTGTCGCACTTTTTACTGATTATAGGTTCGGACAATGAATTGATCCGGGATGGGTATTGATTATACGTTCGAACAATGAATTGACATGGGACGGGTACTGATTACACGTTCGGACAATGAATTGATATTAAGTTCTAATGCATCATTGATTACTGTATTTATTGAAGGTTCGAATTGTCGACACTTTTGGTACTTGCTCACAATGAATTATCGATATGATTTTGTTACACTTGTCGCACTTTTTACTATGAAATCAACGACCACTGACTCTGTTATGTTTTCCACAAATAAATACCCCCCCCACCCATTTACAGTTCCAGCCGCTCTGTGGCCGGCCCACAGGGTTGTAGGCCCGTATTTGTGCACCAACATTTTTATTAAAGGTTTTTGAAAAAGCAAACGTAGTTGTAACGCGTAGATTGGTAAGTTTCGAATAAATGGCCACTGTTTCCGATTTAAAAAAAAAATAAAAAAATAAAAAAGCAGGTGAAATGAAGCAGCTCGATTAGTTAAGGGTTAAAAAGTATAGTACGCAGAAACATTGCAAATATGAATGGTCCAGGTTTGTTGTATGTGTTTTTCATTTTTGTACAGCATTAAGCAATCGATAAAGATCCTGGTATTTAGCCTCTACTTTATATGCTACCTGTATCAGGGAAGTTGTTTTAAATGCCCCTAAGCCACCCCGAAGGAATGTCACCTGGCCCCCCTAGTACGAACGAAAACGACCCCGTACCACTGTAGGTTATCTCTCTTCCTCAAAGGAGAGCACAAGCTCGCCCCCACTTTACACCGACTGCACTTTGTTTTGACCCTCCCCTGCACATGATCCGTAATGCCACACTTGGGCGACCTATGCTATCCACAGGCCTCCGATAATTATCTCTCCCACAATACCGGTCCCCCCTGGGCTTAAACGCCGAGATGGTAGGGACTGCATCCCGTGGAGATAGGCCGAGTATGTAGTAAGTAAAAGCCTTTTCAGATTTATGCGCACTGATGTGTTTTAAACGCTGCCCCCGCCCCTTCTTTTTCCCTCTTTTCTGCAGGTCACTTCGGAACGTCGATTAAAGTACGGAAAAATGGTGACTTAACGGCCGATGGGATGAGAAAAAGGGTTTGAATATGGTGCCTATACACGACGAGCAAACAATGACTATGTCTCTCTCTGAACCCAGCGCTTGGGAGGGCAGCCTGAAGCAGAAACTTGACGAGTTATTACAGGATGACAAAATATGACTTCGCTTGGCACCCCGAATAATACAACCAAGAATGACGTGCACCAATGAATAAATTCCTACGTTTAACTAAATAGGGAAAGTTTAAGGAATATTCCGAGGTGAGGTTTACCCAAGTACCCTCCGTCTGGAGGACTAGGAATGTTGCCAATGTTTAAGATTTACCACCTCCTTCTCGCACCCTCATAGACATGAAACTCAAAGCTGCCCCATTGTTCTCCCGACTGACACCTACCGTTGCCTCAGCCTGGAAACCCATTCGCTAAAAATGATTCGAAGATCCCCCCTCAGTATTAGCCCGACCAGGTTAGTTCCCGACCAATTGGCAAAGGTGTAAGTAGTTGCAACCAAAGCCACCAGCGAAGGCAGCCGACGATAAGAGAGAAGAAAAAGGTCAAAAGAGCTCAGCCCCCAGATGAATTAAGTAGGATGCTAAGGATGCGCAGCATACAGGAAGAGATCTTTTTAGCCAGCAACTGTTCTATGTTTTGTCTTGGATTTTTGTATATAATACATGTACTGTCTCCCCCCGCCCGAGTTTGTGTGTATGTATGTATGTTTTGAAATGACAGGCTCTCCTCATGAGAAATAAAACTCTGTTCTTGTGTTCCTGCTTCCAGCGCCCGTCTCTTTATTTGGTGACCGTTCAAGATGGGAACTAAGTGGTGTCTTGTGCCAGCAGCCTGGGCATCGGTTGTAATCTGGGCTGAATTTTCCTCAGCACGGGGTGTGATTCTCAGGGAAGAGCAGCGCATATGGGAGGAGGTTTATGGCCCATGCATGAGAGAGAGAGCGTGGGTGACCAGTGCATGGGGGAGATGCTTGCGAAGGTGGGGAGCCATGCTGAGGATCGGCGGTGTGCAGAGAGTGGGTCTGGTCAAGGCATCTAAAATGGCTGCCGTACACGACAAAAGTGTGGCATTGTTAAAAAAGCAATATGGCGCAGACAATGTTTATCAATACGGATTAATTTATAACAATTATTTTTAACTACTCGCACTGTCAAAATGGGGGTCAACACTTCCTGATTTCCTTCGAATCGAATGTTAACAGACGTCACGATCGGCGGGAAGCGCTTCTACTGCGAAAAATCAATTTTTTTTTATTTGCCCCACGGGACCCTTTAATAACCCCAACATCATTCCTAGGGGGTCAAGAGGGGTCTACCTTGCCCCCTTTCATTAAATTCCCCCTTCGTTTTTCTCCTCCTATTGTCTCTCGATCCTACCGAGAGACAAGATGGCGGCCGCACCGGACTGTTTAGAATGTTGACAGACACCGGAGAGCCAATCAGCTTCGCTTCGCAAAGCTCCGTTACGCAAAAAGTACGCGATCTGGAGCGCTATCCGGGACGCTGTCACAGATATATCTGTTTTTTTAAACGTTAATTTCTTGAAATCCACTGGAGCACATATATTGAGACCCAGCAAAGGCACATCGGGCTAACAGTCCCTACAATTTTGCCAAGTTTCGTGTAAATCCATTCAGCCGTTCGAGCTAAAAGTGAGGCCAAACGCCCTATGGAAAAATAAATGGGAAAAAGGCGTTTTGGGACCCCCCTTTTTTCTCGGCCCCCCCTTGACGAAACCCCCCCACATTTTCGGGGGCTGCTCAGAAACAAAATGTGCCATTTTCCTGAAAATTTCAGCCGATTCCATCCACAAACGCCAAAGTTATTAGACATAGAATTTTCAAAAGTTCCATAGAGAAAAAATCCTAACTATATATACCTACTGGCGACCGCCAGTAGGTAATATATATATATATATACATATATCACAGGCCAAGGATTTTCATCAACCATGAGAATATATATATATATATATATATATTACCTACTGGCGGTCGCCAGTAGGTATATATAGTTAGGATTTTTTCTCTATGGGATTTTTGAAAATTCTATGTCTAATAACTTTGGCGTTTGTGGACGGAATTGGCTGAAAGTTTCAGGAAAATGGAACATTTTGTTTTTGAGCAGCCCCAGACAATTTGAGGGGGTTTCATCAAGGGGGGGCAGAGAAAAAAGGGGGGTCCCAAAACGCGTTTTTCCCATGTTCATTTCCATAGGGCGGTTGGCCTCACTTTTAGCTCGAACGGCTGAATGGATTTGCACAAAACTTGGCAAAATTGTAGGGACTGTTAGCCCGATGTGCCTTTGCTAGGTCTCAATATATGTGCTCCAGTGGATTTTGAGTAATTTAGGTTCAAAAAAAGATATATATCTGGGCGGAGCCTAACCACACATCTGATCTGATTGGCTGTCAGCACTTCATCCAAGAAGTGTTGGCATCCATCTTGGGACCAATATACATGATAGCACCTCATTAAAAAGCATTGTAGTTAATAGAGGGTTTTAGGACTTTAGTTACATTATAAATCATTTGTTGATGGTACCATACTCGTTTTAGGAATTGTGGTGGGTTCTAAGGTGATTTTACCATGTGAAAACACCTTCTGCTGTGATATCATGAATATTGTTTGAAAGAAAACTAATATCTCATGATTTTCCCACAGTGGTTTGGAAGGGGATCTATAAGCTAAACTGAAAGCATATTTTCTGTAAATTCACATTATCTTTCTCAGTCATGTGAAAATGAAGTCTGACATTCTCAGTAAAACATGTACATCCAACAAGGACAGAGACTGTCAGTTGATTACTTTGTGCTCTACTGCAGCCTCCTAGAGTGTTCTAAAGAACAACTAGAGCGCTAACAGTCCTACTTATTACAAAGGTATGGCACACCTGAAGCCATCTTGATTGGAATAAAGTGGTAACTCTTAAAACATTTAATTTAAAAAGAAACAACATGAGGGGGTATATTTTGCCATAGAAAGTATGATTAGTGCTGCAGAATGAAAAATTAGGGCACATTTTGAGTGACTTCTCAAATCCTTTTCTATTTCATTAAAACATTCTGACATGCAGTCTCCCAAAATGGCCACCAGAGACAAAAGAGCCCAAATGTAGCCCAAATATCACCCAGATGTAGCCCAAGTATAGCCCAATGACAGAATGTCCCAGAGTGTTCTAAAGAACAACTAGAGCGCTAACAGTCCTACTTATTACAAAGGTATGGCACACCTGAAGCCATCTTGATTGGAACAAAGTGGTAACTCTTAAAACATTTAATTTAAAAAGAAACAACATGAGGGGGTATATTTTGCCATAGAAAGTATGATTAGTGCTGCAGAATGAAAAATTAGGGCACATTTTGAGTGACTTCTCAAATCCTTTTCTATTTCATTAAAACATTCTGACATGCAGTCTCCCAAAATGGCCCCCAGAGACAAAAGAGCCCAAATGTAGCCCAAATATCACCCAGATGTAGCCCAAGTATAGCCCAATGACAGAATGTCCCAGAATGTTCTAAAGAACAACTAGAGCGCTAACAGTCCTACTTATTACAAAGGTATAGCACACCTGGAGCCATCGTGATGGGAATCAAGTGGTAACTCTTAAAACATTTAATTTAAAAAGGAACAAAATGAGGGGGTATATTATGCAATAGAAGGTATTATTAGTGCTGCAGAAAGAAAAATTAGGGCACATTTTGAGTGACTTTTCAAATCCTCTTCTATTTCATTAAAAAATTCTGACATGCAGTCTCCCAAAATGGCCACCAGAGACAAAAGAGCCCAAATGTAGCCCAAATATCACCCAGATGTAGCCCAAGTATAGCCCAATGACAGAATGTCCCAGAGTGTTCTAAAGAACAACTAGAGCGCTAACAGTCCTACTTATTACAAAGGTATGGCACACCTGAAGCCATCTTGATTGGAATAAAGTGGTAACTCTTAAAACATTTAATTTAAAAAGGAACAAAATGAGGGGGTATATTTTGCCATATGAATTATGATTAGTGCTGCAGAAAGAAAAATTAGGGCACATTTTGAGTGACTTCTCAACCCCTCTTCAATTTCATTAAAAAATTCTGACATACAGTCTCCCAAGATGGCCACCAGAGACAAAAGAGCCTAAATGTAGCCCAAATATCACCCAGATGTACCCCAAGTATAGTCCAATGACAGAATGTCCCAGAGTGTTCTAAAGAACAACTAGAGCGCTAACAGTCTTACTTATGACAAAAGTATGGCACACCAGAAGCCATCTTGATTGGAATGAAGTGGTAAGTCTGAAAACACTCAATTTAAAAAGGAACAACATGAGGGGGTTAATTTTGCCATAGAAAGTATGATTAGTGCTTCAGAAAGAAAAATTAGGGATCATTTTGAGTGACTTCTCAAATCCTCTTCTATTTCATTAAAAAAATTCTGACATGCAGACTGAAACATGCACTTTGAATACCAGCAGCAGACGTCCCTGGTGAGCAGTAGCTTTACTACAGTGATCTAATGTGCAACTAGAGTGCTAACATTCAGAATTTATGGCAAATGTGTGACACATCTGAATGCCTTCTTGATGGAACCAAAGTAAACAAGCATTGAAAATGCAATAGATCTCTCCCTTGTTTAAGTTAAAGCCATTCTGTTTGTAATGAGGTGGCTTTTTAGCTTTGCTTTTATTAGTGTTTTTTCAACTTTCATGTAAATAACATGCATCTGTATGCATATAAGTATATGTATGCATGCATTTATGTTTGTATTTATATAGATATACAGATGATATATGTTTATATATGTATGTACATATATATATTCACTGAAAAAACCATAGGCTATAGACCATATATAGTTAGGAATTAGCATTTACAAAACCTTGAAAATTCACTGAAAAAACCATAGGTTATAGACCATATATAGTTAGGAATTAGCATTTACAAAACCTTGAAAATTCACTGAAAAAACCATAGGTTATAGACCATATATAGTTAGGAATTTGCATTTACAAAACCTTATTTTACTCACACAAAACCATTGAAATTCCATATATAGTTAGTTGCACTAACTATATATCGCGCACCTGCAATCCACTGCTGATGATGTCACATATTACATCATTCATGACATGGTCAGTGACATCACTGATGACATCACTGATGACATCTCAAATGACATCACTGATGACATCACTGATGACAACATCCAGTGACTGTGTGTTTCTGTAAAGTTAAAATATGTCTTACATATTGAAGAATGAGTGGATGTATAAGTGTCTGGATGAAGGATTTAGTAGGTGCATGACTGACTGTATGAGTGAGTGATTAAATGTGTCTCACTGAGTGCATGGGTGTGTGACTAAACTGTCTTAATTTGTGCATCATTATGTCTGTTGTTCTGTAAACTGTTGCATGTGTTGATAAGTAGCTATATGAGTAACTATATGGGTTATTGATTGGTTGCCCAAGTATTTGTATGGGAGACTGAGTGTGTGTGTGGGTGGCTGGGCGGTGTATGACTCTGTGCATAGATGTGTAAGCAGTTGATTCACTAGATGTATGGTTTCAAAAGTGCATGTGGAAACAGCTGTATGGGCGGTTGACTGTGTGCATGAGTGTATTGGTGAGTGAATGGATATCTCAGTGCTACATGTCAAAGTAAGTACATATGTAAAACACAGTACATGTGAGAGTTGACATATATAAATAACTGTGCATAAGAGCCAGTGAATGTGTGAGTGGCTGTATGGATCATTGTGAACTTGTATCAGGGATTGTATAAGAGAGTAAATATGTGTTAGTATATGTTTGAATAAGTAAAGTTTGTATATCTGTATAGTTGAGGAAATGGAGGTGTGATTGATTCTTTGCATGACTGACTAGGTGTGTGAGTAACTCCATGGATAAGTGACAGTCTGTGAGTGTCTGTTTACACTGATTGTATCTAAGGTTATATTAGAGTCTGAAGAGGTTCATCGTATTATCACATGAATGATATCATCAGTGATGTGATCAGTAATGTCAAATGAGATGTCATCAGTGATGTCATCAGTGATGTCATTTGAGATGTCATCAGTGATGTCATTTGAGATGTCATCAGTGATGTCACTGACCATGTCATGAATGATGTAATATGTGACATCATCAGCAGTGGATTGCGGGTGCGCGATATATAGTTAGTGCAACTAACTATATATGGAATTTCAATAGTTTTGTGTGAGTAAAATAAGGTTTTGTAAATGCGAATTCCTAACTATATATGGTCTATGACCTATGGTTTTTTCAGTGAATATATATATATATATATATATATATATATATATATATATATATATATATATATATATATATATATATATATATATATATATATACATTCACTGAAAAAACCATAGGGTATAGACCATATGTAGTTAGGAATTAGCATTTACAAAACCTTGAAAATTCACTGAAAAAACCATAGGTTATAGACCATATATAGTTAGGAATTCGCATTTACAAAACCTTATTTTACTCACACAAAACCATTGAAATTCCATATATAGTTAGTTGCACTAACTATATATCGCGCACCCGCAATCCACTGCTGATGATGTCACATATTACATCATTCATGACATGGTCAGTGACATCACCGATGACATCACTGATGATATCTCAAATGACATCACTGATGACATCTCAAATGACATCACTGATGACATCACTGATGACATCTCATTTGACATTACTGATCACATCACTGATGATATCATTCATGTGATAATACGATGAACCTCTTCAGACTCTAATATAACCTTAGATACAATCAGTGTAAACAGACACTCACAGACTGTCACTCATCCATGGAGTTACTCACACACCTAGTCAGTAATGCAAAGAATCAATCACACCTCCATTTCCTCAACTATACAGTTATACAAACTTTACTTATTCAAACATATACTAACACATATTTACACTCTTATACAATCCCTGATACAAGTTCACAATGATCCATACAGCCACTCACACATTCACTGGCTCTTATGCACAGTTATTTATATATGTCAACTCTCACATGTACTGTGTTTTACATATGTACTTACTTTGACATGTAGCACTGAGATATCCATTCACTCACCAATACACTCATGCACACAGTCAACCGCCCATACAGCTGTTTCCACATGCACTTTTGAAACCATACATCTAGTGAATCAACTGCTCACACATCTATGCACAGAGTCATACACCTCCCAGCCACCCACACACACACTCAGTCTCCCATACAAATACTTGGGCAACCAATCAATAGCCCATATAGTTACTCATATAGCTACTTATCAACACATGCAACAGTTTACAGAACAACAGACATAATGATGCACAAATTAAGACAGTTTAGTCACTAACCCATGCACTCAGTGAGACACATTTAATCACTCACTCATACAGTCAGTCATGCACCTACTAAATCCTTCATCCAGACACGTATACATCCACTCATTCTTCAATGTGTAAGACATATTTTAACTTTACAGAAACATACAGTCACTGGATGTTGTCATCAGTGATGTCATCAGTGATGTCATTTGAGATGTCATCAGTGATGTCATCAGTGATGTCACTGACCATGTCATGAATGATGTAATATGTGACATCATCAGCAGTGGATTGCGGGTGCGCGATATATAGTTAGTGCAACTAACTATATATGGAATTTCAATGGTTTTGTGTGAGTAAAATAAGGTTTTGTAAATGCGAATTCCTAACTATATATGGTCTATAACCTATGGTTTTTTCAGTGAGTTTTCAAGGTTTTGTAAATGCTAATTCCTAACTATATATGGTCTATAACCTATGGTTTTTTCAGTGAATTTTCAAGGTTTTGTAAATGCTAATTCCTAACTATATATGGTCTATAGCCTATGGTTTTTTTCAGTGAATATATATATATATACATACATATATAAACATATATCATCTGTATATCTATATAAATACAAACATAAATGCATGCATACATATACTTATATGCATACAGATGCATGTTATTTACATGAAAGTTGAAAAAACACTAATAAAAGCAAAGCTAAAAAGCCACCTCATTACAAACAGAATGGCTTTAACTTAAACGAGGGCGAGATCTATTGCATTTTCAATGCTTGTTTACTTTGGTTCCATCAAGAAGGCGTTCAGATGTGTCACACATTTGCCATAAATTCTGAATGTTAGCACTCTAGTTGCACATTAGATCACTGTAGTAAAGCTACTGCTCACCAGGGACGTCTGCTGCTGGTATTCAAAGTGCATGTTTCAGTCTGCATGTCAGAATTTTTTTAATGAAATAGAAGAGGATTTGAGAAGTCACTCAAAATGATCCCTAATTTTTCTTTCTGAAGCACTAATCATACTTTCTAAGGCAAAATTAACCCCCTCATGTTGTTCCTTTTTAAATTGAGTGTTTTCAGACTTACCACTTCATTCCAATCAAGATGGCTTCTGGTGTGCCATACTTTTGTCATAAGTAAGACTGTTAGCGCTCTAGTTGTTCTTTAGAACACTCTGGGACATTCTGTCATTGGGCTATACTTGGGGTACATCTGGGTGATATTTGGGCTACATTTAGGCTCTTTTGTCTCTGGTGGCCATCTTGGAAGACTGTATGTCAGAATTTTTTAATGAAATTGAAGAGGGTTTGAGAAGTCACTCAAAATGTGCCCTAATTTTTCTTTCTGCAGCACTAATCATAATTCATATGGCAAAATATACCCCCTCATTTCGTTCCTTTTTAAATTAAATGTTTTAAGAGTTACCACTTTATTCCAATCAAGATGGCTTCAGGTGTGCCATACCTTTGTAATAAGTAGGACTGTTAGCGCTCTAGTTGTTCTTTAGAACACTCTGGGACATTCTGTCATTGGGCTATACTTGGGCTACATCTGGGTGATATTTGGGCTACATTTGGGCTCTTTTGTCTCTGGTGGCCATTTTGGGAGTCTGCATGTCAGAATTTTTTAATGAAATAGAAGAGGATTTGAAAAGTCACTCAAAATGTGCCCTAATTTTTCTTTCTGCAGCACTAATAATACCTTCTATTGCATAATATACCCCCTCATTTTGTTCCTTTTTAAATTAAATGTTTTAAGAGTTACCACTTTATTCCCATCACGATGGCTCCAGGTGTGCTATACCTTTGTAATAAGTAGGACTGTTAGCGCTCTAGTTGTTCTTTAGAACACTCTGGGACATTCTGTCATTGGGCTATACTTGGGCTACATCTGGGTGATATTTGGGCTACATTTGGGCTCTTTTGTCTCTGGTGGCCATTTTGGGAGACTGCATGTCAGAATGTTTTAATGAAATAGAAAAGGATTTGAGAAGTCACTCAAAATGTGCCCTAATTTTTCATTCTGCAGCACTAATCATACTTTCTATGGCAAAATATGCCCCCTCATGTTGTTTCTTTTTAAATTAAATGTTTTAAGAGTTACCACTTTATTCCAATCAAGATGGCTTCAGGTGTGCCATACCTTTGTAATAAGTAGGACTGTTAGCGCTCTAGTTGTTCTTTAGAACACTCTGGGACATTCTGTCATTGGGCTATACTTGGGCTACATCTGGGTGATATTTGGGCTACATTTGGGCTCTTTTGTCTCTGGTGGCCATTTTGGGAGACTGCATGTCAGAATGTTTTAATGAAATAGAAAAGGATTTGAGAAGTCACTCAAAATGTGCCCTAATTTTTCATTCTGCAGCACTAATCATACTTTCTATGGCAAAATATACCCCCTCATGTTGTTTCTTTTTAAATTAAATGTTTTAAGAGTTACCACTTTATTCCAATCAAGATGGCTTCAGGTGTGCCATACCTTTGTAATAAGTAGGACTGTTAGCGCACTAGTTGTTCTTTAGAACACTCTAGGAGGCTGCAGTAGAACACAAAGGAATCAACTGACAGTCTCTGTCCTTGTTGGATGTACATGTTTTACTGAGAATGTCAGACTTCATTTTCACATGACTGAGAAAGATAATGTGAATTTACAGAAAATATGCTTTCAGTTTAGCTTATAGATCCCCTTCCAAACCACCGTGGGAAAATCATGAGATATTAGTTTTCTTTCAAACAATATTCATGATATCACAGCAGAAGGTTTTTTCACATGGTAAAATCACCTTAGAACCCACCACAATTCCTAAAACGAGTATGGTACCATCAACAAATGATTTATAATGTAACTAAAGTCCTAAAACCCTCTATTAACCACAATGCTTTTTAATGAGGTGCTATCATGTATATTGGTCCCAAGATGGCTGCCAACACTTCTTGGATGAAGTGCTGACAGCCAATCAGATCAGATGTGTGGTTAGGCTCCGCCCAGATATATATCTTTTTTTGAACCTAAATTACTCAAAATCCACTGGAGCACATATATTGAGACCTAGCAAAGGCACATCGGGCTAACAGTCCCTACAATTTTGCCAAGTTTCGTGCAAATCCATTCAGCCGTTGGAGCTAAAAGTGAGGCCAACCGCCCTATGGAAATTAACATGGGAAAAACGCGTTTTGGGACCCCCCTTTTTTCTCTGCCCCCCCTTTTTTCTCTGCCCCCCCTTGATGAAACCCCCCCAAATTGTCAGGGGCTGCTCAGAAACAAAATGTTCCATTTTCCTGAAAATTTCAGCCAATTCCGTCCACAAACGCCAAAGTTATTAGATATAGAATTTTCAAAAATCCCATAGAGAAAAAATCCTAATATATATACCTACTGGCGACCGCCAGTAGGTAATATATATATATTCACTGAAAAAACCATGGGTTATAGAACATATATAGTTAGGGATTAGCATTTACAAAACCTTATTTTACTCACACAAAACCATTGAAATTTCATATATAGTTAGTTGCACTAACTATATATCGCGCACCCGCAATCCACTGCTGATCATGTCACATATTACATCATTCATGACATGGTCAGTGACATCACTGATGACATCACTGATGACATTATCCAGTGACTGTATGTTTCTGTAAAGTTAAAATATGTCTTACATATTGAAGAATGAGTGGATGTATAAGTGTCTGGATGAAGGATTTAGTAGGTGCATGACTGACTGTATGAGTGAGTGATTAAATGTGTCTCACTGAGTGCATGGGTTAGTGACTAAACTGTCTTAATTTGTGCATCATTATGTCTATTGTTCTGTAAACTGCTGCATGTGTTGATCAGTAGCTATATGAGTAACTATATGGGATATTGATTGGTTGCCCAAGTATTTGTATGGGACACTGAGTGTGTGTGTGGGTGGCTGGGAGGTGTATGACTCTGTGCATAGATGTGTGAGCAGTGGATTCACTAGATGTATGGGTTCAAAAGTGCATGTGGAAACAGCTGTATGGGTGGTTGACTGTGTGCATGAGTGTATTGGTGAGTGAATGGATATCTCAGTGCTACATGTCAAAGTAAGTACATATGTAAAACACAGTACATATGAGAGTTGACATATATAAATAACTGTGCATGAGAGCCAGTGAATGTGTGAGTGGCTGTATGGATCATTGTGAACTTGTATCAGGGATTGTATAAGAGAGTAAATGTGTGTTAGTATATGTTTGAATAAGTAAGGTGTGTATAACTGTATAGTTGAGGAAATGGAGGTGTGATTGATTCTTTGCATGACTGACTAGGTGTGTGAGTAACTCCATGGATGAGTGACAGTCTGTGAGTGTCTGTTTACACTGATTGTATCTAAGGTTATATTAGAGTCTGAAGAGGTTCATCGTATTATCACATGAATGATATCATCAGTGATGTGATCAGTAATGTCAAATGAGATGTCATCAGTGATGTCATTTGAGATGTCATCAGTGATGTCATTTGAGATGTCATCAGTGATGTCATCAGTGATGTCATTTGAGATGTCATCAGTGATGTCATCAGTGATGTCACTGACCATGTCATGAATGATGTAATATGTGACATGATCAGCAGTGGATTGCGGGTGCGCTATATATAGTTAGTGCAACTAACTATATATGAAATTTCAATGGTTTTGTGTGAGTAAAATAAGGTTTTGTAAATGCTAATCCCTAACTATATATGTTCTATAACCCATGGTTTTTTCAGTGAATTTTCAAGGTTTTGTAAATGCTAATTCCTAACTATATATGGTCTATAACCTATGGTTTTTTCAGTGAATTTCATTGGTTTTTTAAAAGCTAATATCTGTAGCTGTAAAATGTATTCTTCTTTAAATCTTAAAATATATTTTACATGTTTTTGATACAATTTTTTTTTTATTTTTTTTTTTGTTTCGCTCCCGGTCCGCGAACCGGTTAGCTTCCCGTTAGCTCAATTTGGAGCCGCGACTCGGTCCGCGAACCGGTAAACGTTCCGTTTGCGTAACTGTTGCGTTAGCATGACGTTTTGCGTTGTCGCGTAATACGTCATGTGACGCGCCAAATTAGCGTACCCGGAAGCGAACTGGAACGCGGCGCAAAAGCGCTTAACGTAAACACAGCAGGTCATGTGACTCGGTAATAACACTTTTCATTGGTTCATTTCACTTTTGGTTTCCTAATGATGTAATACTAGGTCATGTGATCTAAAATTAACACTTTTCATTGGTTTAGAACTTTTGCTTTTCCCAAATGATGAAAACCCCTCCTTCTTTCCTCACTCTGACTTTCATCTTGGTGAGAGAAAGACCCTTTATTAACATTGAGATATGGCTTCATTAGTAGCTTCAGCTGGTTCTTCCCCACCACCTCCACCACATCCAAGGAAGAGAGGACCACCTGCTGAAGTTATTATTCAAGAAGAAGAGGAAGAACAGGAAGAGGAGGAAGAGCAGGAAGAGACACTGTTTTTGCCAGAGGAGCCCAGGAGGTATAATCGGAAGGAGAACTATATTTGGCAATTTTTTTAATTTCCCGAGGGCCAAAAGAAAGTAAATGCACGCTACGTGTTTTGCCGTATATGTAAAGAAAGACTGTCCAGGGGGACTGATAAAAAATACAGTTTCGGCAACTACACTATGCATCGGCATATGAGTAGGGGGCATCCTAACAACTATAGTGCTGCCCAGCTACGTGACGAGCAAGAAAATCCCCCTGCGATGGCCAGAAGATCGGTTGTACAAGAAGTGACGGGACCAGAGGCGAGGGAGATGGTCCCAAACATACAAATGAAGTTTGGGGAAGTGAAACAAGTGTGCGTGCGCTGTAATCAATTCATTTGCTACAGAGAAAGTAGCATTACTCTAATTATCAAAGCTATTGATAATCATGTTTGCCCGAAACGCCCCAAACAATAAATTCTTCTTTTTTTTGTTGCTCCTGTTGAGCCCTTTACAATGAATCGTTTTTGTTTTTCCCTCTCCATCAAAAAAACCAAAAAAATATCAAAATGTTCAGAAAATACAAAAAAATTAAAAAAATGTTCTGAAAAATAATTTAAAAAATTTAAAACAACAAAAACTAAAAAAAAAGTTCTTTTCAGAACTACCTCCCCATTATAAAAAAATTGGTAGAATATTTGGAACTCTGCCAACGTCTATTTCTTTTAGTTCGCTTCCCGGTTCGCACTCCGGTACGCGAACCAGGAGCGAATCAAAAATTTTTTTTTTAAAAAAGAACAGTAAGTATAAGGGAAGGAAACAGACAGTTATGTTAAAAGAAAGACAGCTATAGGGAGTAAACAAAAGATACTGTTACCCGCAATCCACTGCTGATGATGTCACATATTACATCATTCATGACATGGTTAATGACATCATCAGCAGTGGATTGCGAGTAACAGTATCTTTTCTTTACTCCCTATAGCTGTCTTTCTTGTAACATAACTGTCTGTTTCCTTCCCTTATACTTACTGTTCTTTTTAAAAAAAAATTTGTGATCAATCAGAAACAATGACATTAATTGAGACAGAGTGAGTGAACAAGAGTGAAGAAGTATGAGAAGAGAGGGACTGAGAAAAATAGTGGAAGGAGTAGAATAATTAAGTAATAGAGAAAGGAATGAGGGAAGTAGCAAACGCAGGAAAGTAAGGATTAAACAAATGAAGCAGTAGAACTAATAGAAGTTAAATGTGATAGATTAAATGATTGATTCAGGATGACGATAAGGTGTGGCCTCTCCAAAAGTTTATTTAAGGTGAGGCCTACTCAGGGTTGCATATCAAATTTATGCTTGTTGAAGAATACAGAGGAGATAATACATGTGAAGGCCTACCATTGAAGTAAAACATGTCCACTTCACTCTTGAACAACGGCCAGACCTCTTCTGTGTCCATAGACAGACCTAAACTTCATTTGCACAATGTCATTCGTAAACTTAGAAAACACAAGTAATGTAATTGAAAAACGTGGAGTTTCTTTTGCTCATTTCACAATCACATCACCTGTGTTGCCTTTGCTTAGGTATCTCATAGTGCAGATGTAGTCCAGCATATGAAACAGTACCCAGAAGTGCAGCAGTGTATGCATTAACTTTGATATTTACAGAAGCCTCAGTTTCTCCATGTCTACCTCACATTTCTAAATGTATATCATAAGTACAAAAAGTAGAACATTAATTATACATGTTAAATGGTTTATTTTTGCTGTTCTCAGAATGTATCAAATTTCACTTAAATCAGTGATTTGAAGGTATTCATCATGTAACAGCGGGGGAAAAAAAACACAATCAAAATGATTGTGTTTAAAAAACCCATACAACATAAGAAATCTGAATTCAAAACTCCTTAAAATTAACTTACTTTCCATAACGTCGAAGGATGTCCTATGAACAGCGTACACTCTGTTGTGCTATTAATATTTTCAGCCCGCCACTTTCTGAAAGAAAACCTCCATCGTTTTGAAAAATATGTTACATACGATAAAAGACTTCTCACATTCTACCACATGTTTCCACATGGCCAAACCATGTTGGAGCGATTTACAACTCTTGGAATTCTTGTAATCAAATCCCGTCATTTTCTATTTTCGCAACTTTCAGAAAGAAAACATTTAAGATTACTTTCACAATCCTGGACTACTAATATCTTACCCTTCTTGCTCACTCATGTTCTACTTTTCCTATGACACTGATACTGCTTACTATGAAGCAGACTTACTTGCATCAGGTTTATATAGTTGGATTTTTAAAATGACATTATAATTAAAAGTTTTGGACCAATAATCTAGACAGCATTGCAGACTTACATTCCCTCTACTCCATGAACCTCTTGCAATTCCTCAGAGCAAATCCCGAGATTCTTTCCTTAAAATTTTGGTTTTAAAAACACCAGGTAAGAATTTTTAAGGTCATACGGCAATTGTTTTTTGAAAGTTACAACAGAATCGTTGCAGAATGACCAGCCGTTTCTAGACTTTAAATAAGCTGTGTAATGTCCTGATGTTGTTGAAGGACCATCATGATAGATAATTGCTGCAGTTACAAAAGTCCTTCCTGATATTGACAACTGCGAAGCAACAACATTTTTTATTAAAGTTGTCAATTTTGATCCATCAGGCCTACATCGTTGGATCATTAAAATGACATACTGGCCATATCTTCATATAAATAATGTTGACATCATTTCAGATTTACATTGGCTACACTCCATGTTGTGATCAGCTGCTTTTACTAGCTTATTAAAGGACACTGATTTACTGTCTGGCAAAGTTAAATATATAAATCTTTCTGAGTCTACACTAGTAGTACTTGATACCCTACAGTTCTCGCAGTCATGCTGCCATTGATAAGAAAGCCCAAACAGGTGATCTACATCTACACCCTCATCTTGCAATACATCAAGCATATACATTAAAAACTCCTGACAATCCTGCTGAATATTTTCAGAGAAGTCTGTTTGACCTGAACATTCGTCTAACAGATAACGAACTTCAGACACACTTTCTACTTTTGTTCTATCAGTGCTACATTTCTCTAACACAGAATTCAACAAACAACATAAACTTTGTTCAGAATTGATCACAATCTGTTCTTTTAAAGTCTCTAGTGAAAAGACAACATTAACCACTACATTAGCATAGCAGTTGACACCAGAACTGTTTTCAAATTGAAAACCGACAACATCTTCAACAGAATCCATTTTCTTTCTGCTTACAATTTTCGGTTCATCGACTTTTGGGCTTTTTGCTACAACCTCCCTACTATTACTGATATTTCTTCGTTTCCGGCCTACCACACGTTTCTCAAACAAAGGATATTGAGGCAAATGTGGCGCATACTCTCTTCTTAACCTATTGTATTCCTTAACACAATCTAGATCTGCACAAATGTTTGTGACATCACAGTCAATCAAGTACAATCCTGATAAAGATCTAACTCGTGACAAAGCCACATATGCCATACCTTCCTTGAACACAGAACTTTCAATATTCACCAATGCACTATCTACACTTAAACCTTGCGATTTATGGATTGTCACCGCATATGCCAAGCAAACAGGAAACTGTTTACGGCGAACATTTAAGTCTTTAACAAGCAAAAACCTTGCAGAACAATGACCAATTAGCTGTACTTCCTCAATGCCATCAAATTTAATTTTTAAAAATTCAATTCCATCTCTACTTCTGTATTTCTCAAAATCAACAACATTACCCATTGATCCATTTACCAGACCTCTTTCAACATGTAAATTCCTTCTCAAAATGATTCGGCAATTTAAACACACATTCAAAGTCTTTTCAAAACCCGCTGTTTTAGATAGTCTTCTCTAATGAATCCAATTTTGATTTCAAATTCTCAGACAAAATAATTGTTGATCCCATATGCTCTCGTCTGTCAATAGCTTCAAGTTTCACAATCTCTTGCTTTTCTAAATTCAACATTTTGTTGTTGAAGATGGCACATTCCGCAAGAGTTGGCATTAAACATATTCCGGATTTCTTCTCAGTAATTTTCAGAAAAATATTCTCAGGCACAACGTCTTGTTCTGGATATAAATTTGACAGTAATCGTGCATGTAATGCTTTTTTTCCATGCTCGGTCACTTTTCCAATTCTAATATCTTGTAGAATATTCTTGTAATCTTCATCCTTTGCCTGACGCATATTTTCATGCAGTTCAGCATAATTGAAGTTTAACCATATATTGACGTTGCCAATGCTCCCTAGGCACTACCTGGTATCTTCATGCGTGAGTATTTTGAACACAGGTTGTCCTTTTACTGGTGTCAGCTGTAGAAGATCTCCGAAAACAATGATGTGTTTGCCACCAAATAACACATCATACTCAGTTTTAAGAACTTCTTGCATTCTCAAATGCACAAAGGCAAGCATGACATTGGAAACCATGCTTACTTCGTCAATGATAAGAAGTTTCATTTTCCTCAAGACTCTTGAAACTTCACAACAAGCATCCCCAGATAACTTGTGGTATTGTAATTTGTTGTCATGCTCCACTGGCAGCATCAGTAGACGATGCAAAGTAATACCTTTAATGTTATGTGCTGCCAGTCCAGTTGGAGCGGTAACAACACAAGACAGCGATGACTCAGTCCTTTCCTGCAAATAACAAGAAATTGCTTTAATAAGGAAACTTTTTCCAGTTCCCGCTTCTCCACTCACGTACAGTCGGACAGGCTTCAACGACGTACATGAGCACTCTTTCTTCTCATGACTTAATCCATGATCAATTTGCTTGGTAACTTCGTCATATATTTTCCTCTGCTCAACGTTGAGTTGTTTTTCCAAGTCTTCTAAGTTAACCGCATCCTCCTGAGCATGTGCCATGGCTCTTTCCACTTCATTCATAGCAGTGGCAGCTTCATTTTCGATAATAGGTCCTCCTAGTGGATCCTGACTCAATGAAACAGAACTCTGACTGTCCTGAGAACTGTCTCTGGCAATCTCGGCTGCAATCGTTGCTTCCTGCTCAATTTCCAAAGTCAACATTTCTTGATATTTGGGAAAAGCAGGACATTCTATGGTCTCCTTGGCGGCAGTGAAAGAGTCTTCGTAACAGAGGAAATCTCCAAGCAGTTCCTCTTCTGCACGCCAAGGCTTGAACAGTTGCAAAAGTGCTAAATAGAAAAACTCCTTTTTTCCTGGAGATTCGCCACTCAATTTTCGATGATTTACCAAGTGGCATTTTCTTTGCTTCACCAGACATCCCTCACTTCCAATTACAGCATACACTCCTTTCTCAATATCTTCTTTGATGTTTCTTTTGAATATGTAATTTTGTAGAACCTCATACAAACAAACATTCTCGAGGTGAGTGCTTCGATTTGGATAATATGTATCCAACATGTTGGTCTTCAAAATGTCGGTACTGTTTGGCTCCTTTTCCGCCAAATACTCAATTTCCCGCACAGGTTTCAGAACTCGATTACGCGTTGCAGCAAGACCAAGACTCGCCCAAACGATACTCCTGGATTTAGAATAAAGACTTGCTGAAGACAACCGGTCAGAACATTCGTAAGCTCCAATTTCTCGATGCGACAACATCTTCAGACTGAAACTGTACAACTTCTTACTGAGGCTCTTTTCATGGGAAATGTCCTCCCACATATCCTTCAATTCTGTCTTTTCTTTTTTGGTGATGTAAGATGTCACATACCGAGCCACAGCCATACAGGTGTCAGCCACAAACTGTATATCCATGTTAGCATTCCACATGGACAAAATCACTGGGTTGTAGTCGTTGATGTACTTGGACTCTTCGTTCCTTTTCAAATTGTATGTATTTTTGGGTAATTTCCTCATCACATTATGTCGCAGAGAAGACATTAAACTGTTCACTCTTCCTTTAGAAATCACCGGTCGTGGAAAGTTGAAACGACATTTGGTGTAGAACTTGTCCTTGTTTCTGAATTTACGACGACAGTACTTTCCACAACGATGGCTTTGGAAACGTAGAACTTGTTCTCTTAGGCTTTTCTTCTCCGTTGCGTTTGGAACAGCACACGTAGAATACTGTTCTATGAAATTCATCACTAAGTCATCCGGATCTGTTCCAAATGTAGGTGCATCCTTGATCCACAGCAACATATGTATATGAGGAGCACCTCTTGCTTGGTACTCCTTTCGCCAGAAGAAATCCAACACCTCTCCAAGAGGTGGATTCTTCTTATTTGTGATGAAAGACATCATAGCTTCAAATCTATGATTGAAGTACCTGCATACATTCACTGGATCCAAAGAGCACAGTTCTCCGGGTGTCTTGAATTCAATGTTTTCAATGTTTCCATTTGCCTCTCGTAGAAATTCAAGTAAGTCTTCCCAGCCATACTCGGCACAGCTCAGAGTGAGGAACCATGTCGGAGCTCCTAAGTTCCTCAGCATACATTTTAAATCACCATGACGACGGTTCCAGTATTCATTAGTACCACGCTGACACGCCATGAGATTAATTAGGTGAGAATCCAAAATACTGTCTTGGACATTGACTTTATGCATAAAGTCACTTGCCGAGATGTTTCGCATCTGTATACCACTTTTTAAGATGTGGTTCACTGCATATGACAGTCCAGACAGATCGCTTTCAATCAGGAGATGAAACAAATAGGGAATGCATTGACGAAACCTCGGATCTTCTGCATACAATCGTAAAGTCCGGTATTCAGACGCAGGAATTTGATGAGGTCGCTCATCATATCTTCCTCCTTGACCTGTTGGAAATAGCTGTGGGAAACACCGAGCTTCCAAACTTTCCTCCCAAACACTAATGGGACTCCCTTTGGCTTGTTTCATTTGAAACAACTCAATAGCATTCCCCATGACTTCCTTGGAATGCAAAGGATGAACACTATAATGTTCATATATTTCTTCACTTTTAGAGGCCTCTACTTTCTCAATTTGGCCAGCACACAAATCGCTATCCTCTTCATCACTTACTTCCTCTTCTGCAACATATACATTCTTATAGTACTTATTATTTTTCTTCAAATACAATGTTGCCTTTTTGACTTTCCTAACATCCACTAAATCTTGCCATATTTTCTTATTCTTTGTCGGAACCCCATTAACTAAGATAACCAGAGGTTCCTCTTCCACTTTTTCTACTCCAATTGTGTTTATGTTTTTGTTCAAATCTAGAGGCAAATAAACAACTCTTCCCTTTAATCCTCTCTGTAAATCTGATGGAGGCAACTTCCCTGTCTTTGGCTCCATTCTTACAATAGCCTGAAAGGGATGGATACTTTGAATCAAAATAGATTCATAAGTATTTAAATCCTTCAATTCAGAAGGAATCTCAACCAATTCCAGATTATTATGAACCGCCCTAGCAGGCATCTGGTTTTGGTTTAATTTGTTACAACAATAAGTACACACACGTTGATCCGATCCCAAATCAAAACAATTTTCTACCATCAAGTATGTGGCAAAATCCTTCCATTCACTATTATTTTCCCTTTCACTTTTTGCATATAAATCCACTAACTTAATCTGATTCTTGTAATAAGTGCGTCAACAACACACACAAGTGAAATTAGGCCTCTCACTTGATTTCATCTGAAACGTGGCAATTTCCTTCTGAAAATTATCTGTACTGGAAACCTGTACATTATCTTCAACATTACCCTCTACTTCTGGGTCAATTTGAACATTCTCATCTTTACTTCCAAAGTTACAAAACTCAATTTCTTCACAAATATTCTTGACATCTATTTCAGAACCATGCAAAAGAGCAGCACATAATTGTTTAAGCATAATTGCTGGACTCTTAGCATGATACAACATTCTCACTAATTTCCTCACTTTATTATGATGCACTGCTAGCATCCTGAAATGATGAAAAACACTCTGGCATACTCTCCTGGAAAGACAAGCCAGTGAATGACCACGCAAACCTGTCACTTGTCTCACTCTGCAAGGATCTAATTCTTGCAACAACTTCATTTTCTGCTTCAAACTTTTCTTATTAAATGTCCGTACAAAATCACAAAGCAAATTGATGGAATCCTGTCGCACACTGCAAATAGAACTACACTTCCAAATGTACACAGAACCTTTAGGACGTCTTTCTAAAACCTCATTACCTAACACCTCTTCTATCTCTGTTGTCACAAGTTTTTCTTTTTCAACTGGACAACCATCCTTCACTTCATAAGCTCGACCACTGGTGTCAACTGCAAACACCAAATCATTATCCTGAAAATAACTCTCCTCATTAAAAAATGCCTCACAACTTGAACTATGCAACCATTCTCCGGAAAAAACTTCACAAAAGTTACTATGATTAACTACTCTCTTCCATCTACTATTTGATTTGAAATCAGAAATTACCTTGTTTAGTGTCCTAATTCTATTGATTACCAAAATAAACAACTTTCGCTTAATTTCAAAAGCATGATCAATAATTTTCTCTACATTTTTCTTTTTCTTATAAAATGCCACTTTCTGTTGGCCTTTCTTAATATTTTTTAATAAATTAACTATTATCCTGTTGCGGAACATTCGTTTTCGAATGTCCCTAAACTGTTGTTTCCTTCTACTATCATGCACAGAGTTATCTCTTGCTATAGCAGTAACATTTTTGATTGGTCTTTCCTTTCCATTTAAATTGCTTCTCTTTTTCTGGACTGAAACATTTTCTGTAGAAATACTTTTTTTACTACAAATATTTCTTATGAATGATTTCGTGGTCTTACCCGGAGCTTTCTTGGTGATTTCACAAGTTTTTGTGGGAGAGGACTGCTGCAATAATAGATGATCCTGCTGTCTTTGACGTTTTCTAGCCTTTCTAAATCGATTCTTAGTTGGCATTTTCAAATTTTGAAATGAGCTGCAGTTGAATCTGTGGAAAAATATAATAAAAAAGGTTATTAACCACTATTACCAAACAGTAAATGAATAACAGTCATCAAAAACTTAACACCCTACTTATTATTTAACATAGCAAATCTTTTGCACCACCACTGCGTCACAAAAGTGACGCACAGTGGTACAAAACAGGCATACACCTATCATAATTCTCTCCGTAACATTTTAAATGATTGATTCAGGATGACGAAAGGTGTGGCCTTTCCAGAGGTTTGTTTAAGGTGAGGCCTACTCACGGTTGCAGAAGAGTTTTTCGCTTGTTGAAGAATACAAAGGAGATAATACATGTGAAGGCCTACCAATGAAGTAAGTCATGTCCACTTCACTCTTGAACAAAGGCCAGACCTGTTTTGAATCTGTGGTCAGACCTAAACTTCATCTGCACAATGTCATTCATAAACTTAGGAAACACTACTAATGTAATTGAAAAAAGTGGAGTTTTTTTCCTTTTTTCAGAATTACTTCACCTATGTTTCCTCATTGACTTAAAATGTCCTTAAGACACATAAAAGCGTTTTTTTGAATGCCCTTGCACCATTTTTGGGACATTTTTAACATGGCTATGTAACTCCCATAATCAAAATCTAAATTTGCCAAGCACAGGTGGGAGCGTATTTACAAGAAACTAGCCCCATGAAGAAAGCTCTTCAATTAAAATGGGAACAATAACATCAGAGACACTCAAATGCCTTATAAATATGGCCCAAACAACCTATGAAGCTCTAGCAGAATATATCCAGAAATGTAATTGTTTTCAAAAATCGTTTTTAAACACAACATATCTGTTTCAGCTTACATGAGAGACCATGGAATGGGCTCCATGTACAACAATAACTTGTGTTACTGCATGTCAGATTTCTACACAGAATATGCAATTACAATTTCTCAAAGAAAGAAAATCTATTTGTATATCACTTGAGACAAAGCAACATTTTAAAAACACAGCTTTCTTCATCATTTTCTCCTTAAATCATACTATTCTCTATCTAAATTAAATAAATCTTTTCTCACCTTAGCAAATACTTTTTGAGTTTCAAAACAGTCTCAAAAATACACCAAATTGTCTTCAGCAGAACAAAGAGGATGCACTCCAGAGGCTGCAGCTATAGAAAGCACAGAAATGCTGATATTCATTACACATATCTCTCATATTAGCCAATCAAAACTCTTCCCTCACTTTTTTCAAATCAAAACCCTTCCCCCCTCTGCCCTCTCTGCCTTTTTTGCTTAGCCACCACCTCCTGAAAAACCTCTCATGTTTGCAAGTTCACACAACAATGTTTCAATTGAACTCTGAACTCTCAGTGCACCTGCGTATCCAGTGCAATCTTTCATTAAATGTTTTTTCCTTGACCATTCAAATTACATCTTTCAAAGAACACATCCATGCACCCTAACTTTCTGTTTTCAGACATGGAAATGCACCAATCACTGCTAATGAATCATTAGCACTGGAAATCCACTGTTTTTTTTCTTTACAAACTCCTACTGTTTCAACTGCCCTTTCATTACCACACTTCATCTGACTGCAGCACAACCTTCTCCCACCATGTTTAATGTCTGGATTGTTGGACATAGTTACATCTACTGGGCTCAAAGGTATGCTGAGAACAGAAATTTACCTAACCTCAATTTACAAGATGTGGAAATTAAGTGGTTGGGCCAAAGAGGTTTAAAATGTCACCAATTGATACCATTGGTGAAAACCTTTATGCATTTGCCAAAACCTGACCTGTTAATTGTGCACTGTGGAGGTAATGATTTGGGCACTTTGACTGGGGTAGGTCTGGAAATGCTTTTAAAGGACACCTTTGAGCAATTAATGGCACTTTTTCCTCAAATTGCCTTGGTATATTCCAATATATGCCAAAGACAGAAATGGAGGTGGTCCAACCAATTTTGTCCACAAATTGAGAAGTCGAGGAAGCATGTAAACAAATCTGTTTCAGCTTACATGAGAGACCATGGAATGGGCTCCATGTACAACAATAACTTGCGTTACTACATGCAAGATATCTACAGAGGAGATGGAGTTCACTTCTCAGATGAGGGCAACAGAATTTTCATTTTGAATTTAAGACTGTGCATTGGTACCTACTTATAAGTACCTAAATGTACCATAAACCCAAAAGCTCTTCTCAGAGCTACCCTACATCTGATCACTCACAATTATTAGTTTTCTCTAACTTTTTTCTCTAATTTTCAACAAACTACGCTCCCAGAGCGCTACCCGGTACGCGAACCGGAAGCTAACCACGCAAAATTTTAAAAAAAATGTTTTTTTCCAGCACATATGGTCCTCCTCAGCCACCCTCAGAAAACCTAGGGGGTCAAGATACATCTACCGTGCCCCCTTCTACCCATTCTGAATATTATTTGCCCTCCATCTTGTATCTTGATTCGACCGAAACACAAAATGGTGGACTCCCGTAACGCTGCTGGTTCGCGGACCGGGACGCATACCGGGAAGCGGTCCAATAAAAAAGGTGGGAAAGTAATTCACAGAAAAACGACTGGAGACACTCTCACCAAATATAGATTAGCTCATACTACATAACAATCCCTTTCATTTTCACAAATTTGATTGAAATTCCATTTAGCCATTTAGCCTGTAGACCTCTCTAAATACCGTGAGGTAAATTACTTCACAAAACACATCTGAAGTGTTGGAATTGACAACCAATGAAAATGTTACTTTCATTTTCTACTTTTATTACCTGACATTTGATTGGTTATATACCTGAATATATATAAAGGAAGAGAAGGAAACACAGCCATTTTGACTGCTACTTCTTGTTGTACATTACAATTGAATTATCACTAAACACTTCAACTTGTTTGTAAAGGTAAGTTGTTATTTTTAAAACTGAAGTATATTGTGCACTATAAGTTAATATGGTAAACTTTTTCTGATAGTTATATACTATCCCTCTGTAGTAGTTATAGATTTAGATAGACTTCTCTGTTATAGTTATGGATGGAGTTAGGCTTCTCTTGGTTAAATCACAGACACTTTTTTATATTCCTACTTCCACTCTGATACTATACACTGCCAAAAGATAAATTCACTGATAAAAACTGCCTATCTAAAATTAATCCCAACAGTGCCCTATCTCTACTAATATATTTTTTTTTTATCCAAATTTCAGGCAAAATGGAAGGCGAACAGAAAGTTGAATTTAAAATTGTCCTGCAAGAGAGCAGCCAAGAAATCATTTATCAAAATGAAAATGAATTTATGGATGAAACTAGGGACCAAGAACTACTGCAATGTGTGCAAGCAGTAGATGACCTCCTTAAAAATGAGGACATTTTACACCCTCAGAGACTACAAAGTATATTCAATGAGAATTATGAAATTTCTGACAGTGAAATGTTAGAAAGTTTAATAAATTATGAAACACAATCACAATAAAAAAAAATGCTTAAAAAATAAAGAAATTAAAAAATAATCAACAAAAACAACAAACAATTAACATACAGTATTTGAAAAGTCTATCATTCTTTTTTCCTTATAGTACGCTGCCCAGAACGCTTTCCGGTTCGCGGACTGGGCGCTCCCCACGCAAAAAAAAAAAACATTTTTTTTTTTTGCCCTGCTGGGCCCTTTTAAAACCTCCACATAAAACCTAGGGGGTCAAGGGGGGTCTACTCTGCACCCTTATGGTAATTTCCCCCTTTGTTTTGGCCTCCTCTTGTCTCTCGATCCTACCGAGAGACAAGATGGCGGCCGCTCCGGACTGTTTAGAATGTTGACAGACACCGGAGAGCCAATCAGCTTCGCATCGCAAAGTTCCGTTACGCGAAAAGTACGCGAACCGGAGCGCTACTCGGAGCGCTGTTACAGATATATATCTTTTTTGAACGTTAATTTCTCAAAATCCACTGAAGCACATATATTGAGACCTAGCAAAGGCACATCGGCCTAACAGTCCCTACAATTTTGCCAAGTTTCGTGCAAATCCATTCAGCCATTCGAGCTAAAAGTGAGGCCAACCGCCCTATGGAAAAATGAATGGGAAAAACGCGTTTTGGGACCCCCCTTTTTTCTCGGCCCCCCCTTGACGACCCCCCCCAAATTTTCAGGGGCTGCTCAGAAACAAAATGTGCCATTTTCCTGAAAATTTCAGCCAATTCCGTCCACAAACGCCAAAGTTATTAGACATAGAATTTTCAAAAATCCCATAGGGAAAAAATCCTAACTATATATACCTACTGGCGACCGCCAGTAGGTAATATATATATATATATATATATATATATATATATATATATATATATATATATATATATTCAATGAAAAAACCATAGGTTATAGGCCATATATAGTTAGGAATTAGCATTTACAAAACCTTATTTTACTCGCATAAAACCATTGAAATTCCATATATAGTTAGCTAACTATAAGCGCTAACTATATATCGCGCACCCGCAATCCACTGCTGATGATGTCACATATTACATCATTCATGACATGGTCAGTGACATCACTGATGACATCACTGATGACATCTCAAATGACATCACTGATGACATCACTGATCACAACATCCAGTGATTGTATGTGTCTGTAAAGTTTAAATATGTTTCACATATTGAAGAATGAGTGGATGTATAAGTGTCTGGATGAAGAATTTAGTAGGTGTATGACTGACTGTATGAGTGAGTGATTAAATGTGTCTCACTGAGTACATGGGTTAGTGACTAAACTGTCTTAATTCGTGCATCAGTATGTTTGTTGTTGTGTAAGCTGCTGCATGTGTTGATCAGTAGCTATAAGAGTAGCCATATGGGTTATTGATTGGTTGCCCAAATATTTGAATGGGAGGCTGAGTGTGTGTGTGGGTGGCTGGGAGGTGCGTGACTCTGTGCATAGATGTGTAAGCAGTTGATTCACTAGGAGTATGAGTTCAAGAGTGCATGTGGAAACAGCTATATGAGCGGTTGACTGTGCATGGGTGTGTTGGTGAGTGAATGGATTTCTCATTGCTACATGTGCAAGTAAGTACGTATGTAAAACACAATACATGTGAGAGTTGAGATATATAAATAACTGAACATAAGAGCCAGTGAATGTGTGAGTGGCTGTATCGATCACTGTGAGCTTGTATCAGGGATTATATAAGAGAGTAAATATGTGTTATTATATGTTTGAATAAGTAAGATGTGTATAACTGTATAGTTGAGGAAATGGAGGTGTGATTGATTCTTTGCATGACTGACTAGGTGTGTGAGTAAGTCCATGGATGAGTGACAGTCTGTGAGTGTCTGTTTATACTGAGTGTATGTAAGGTTATATTAGAGTCTGAAGAGGTTCATTGTATTATCACATGAGTGATGTGATCAGTGATGACAAATGAGATGTCATCAGTGATGTCATTTGAGTTGTCATCAGTGATGTCATTTGAGATGTCATCATTGATATCATTTGAGTTGTCATCAGTGATGTCATTTGAGATGTCATCAGTGATGTCATCAGTGATGTCACTGACCATGTCATGAATGATGTAATATGTGACATCATCAGCAGTGGATTGCGGGTGCGCGATATATAGTTAGCGCTTATAGTTAGCTAACTATATATGGAATTTCAATGGTTTTATGCGAGTAAAATAAGGTTTTGTAAATGCTAATTCCTAACTATATATGGCCTATAACCTATGGTTTTTTCATTGAATTTTCAAGGTTTTGTAAATGCAAATTCCTAACTATATATCCACTATAACCTATGGTTTTTTCTGTGAATTTCATTGGTTTTTTAATAGCAAATATGAAAAGCTTTAAAATGTCAAGTACGTGATAGATAAAAACATTTTCGTATTTATGCACGCTGATGTGCTTTGAACGCTGCCCCCCCCCCCCTCCCCTCTTTTGCCTTTGTTAGTACTCTCTCTTTGCAGATACAGAAGGGTAGTTAACGCAGGCCTTTACCCCCGTTGTAATCCGTCGTACCTCCTTGTCTCTCCATTTGATTGATTGTTGTCCAAGCATTTACTGTTTTAGAATTGGTTCTCTTTGGATCATTCTCTATTTACAAACAAGCACAAAGTCGCAATACTCTGTTTAGTCTTTGCAGATAGTGAAAAATCGTGTAAAAAAATAAAAGTAATCGAGCAAAATCAGTAGGCCACTAATTGGATCTCTTTTTGACCTCGCTAAAATAGAAATATTAGGAACAACCCTTCTTGAGAAATACGAAAATAGTGAGATGAACTGAGCTCCACACCATGAGGGCTGCAAGACAGCTCGGCTCCATCACCCATCCCGCACAAAATAATGACAAACCCTATGCAAATATTAAAAATATAGACAACACACCAGCAAAGAAATAGGGTAAAACATTTTATTAAAAAACTATTTACATAACGTTGCTTTATAAGATGATGTCAGTAGTGGACCGATGTGTGAATAGATCGAAAACAGCACAAGGCTCCAAGATCCGGATAGCAAGCTCCTGGATGTTGGGTGCCATAGTTTAGAGTTCTGAATTTCAGCCTTTTTCAATGCCTGTGCTTTGTTGAATCAAAATGGCGGCTTGACACAAAGCTGACTCAAGCGTTGTTACTGATGCTATGCAGACCAAAACTGGTTTTCAGTTTGTACATTTTTCTAGATTTTTCAATCCAAGTTTGGTTGACTTTGTAGAACGATGGCTTCAGATTTTCAATATACGGTGTGGTGGCGCTGACTGGGAGGGGGCGCTTCGCTCCTGCCCCCTCCCCAAGTAAGATTTTCATACGTGAAAGTACGTTAATGGTTTTGGTCCCCGAGATGCTTCGATGTCACTACCATTCTCAAATAGCATAAGTTCTGGATGTTGGGTGCCATAGTTAAGAGTTCTGAGCAGCGCTTGTAACACTGTCTGAAGCTTATTTCCTCCTACTGCAGCTTCACTATTCTCAAAGTAAGTGAGTGTCGTTTGTGGACCTGACTGCATTAGAAAACAATATGATATGTTACCTTCCTAAACAGCTTGACGGAGGCCCCTGAGGGGCGCTGTGATGGCCATGGACTCGGAGAAGACGCTTGGCTCCGACACCCTCCCCAAGTCTTATAGCACTGGTGTAGCCTGAGATCGCCCCCGACATAGGCGGCCGGCTCCCGGGGTCCGGCGGTACTTTTTGCCTTTTGATGACTCTTCAATTCTGGACCTTGTCCCACAATCCGTTTGACCTGAAGACAAGCTGTAGTGAGGCGCCCCTTTATCGTTTTAGTTGCCATTCCGCCCGCTTTTGCTACACTGTGCCTCTTCCGCCATTCAGCTGTTTTCCGCCCGCTCTTGCGACTACAGCGTCTCGCTCACCATGTAGTTGAGATGCGCCCGCTCTAGCGGTGCAGCGATAGGCGGCTGCCACAGGACTCTCAAAATGGCGGCCGGCTCTTCGGTTTTGGGCCTGGTCCACTGAAATGGCCCTGGGACACCTTGGAAGTCGGACGCTTGTCTGCTAGGGCTTGGATCCCATTCTCGAAAAGCGTCCCCTCAGCCGTGAAGATTCTACAAAAGTCTTGGGGGCCTCCGACTCCCGCAGGCTTCTGGTGGGGAGCGGCTGCCATGATTGCTCGTGGAATGGCCACGACGGAGCTACGAGATGGTAGTGGTCTCATGCTGACGCCAGCTTTAGTCTGAAACATCCAGAAACACTGTAGACTACCAATTCGATCAGTTCCGGTAGCGCCCCAACATGACCCGGAAGAGAAGAACTTGCCCTCCCCTCTTTGACTGATGGTTCTTGTTGCCTGTCCCCTCTGTTGTCATTTAACAGAACTTTTTGGACTGCTGAAAGGGGTTGTGTTCTGAACGCTGGTTGGTGGAGACATTTAGACTATATTCTTGACCTACGTTGTCGCGTAATGCGTTTTATGACACGCCGCATTAGCGCACCCGGAAGTGATCCGAGGCGCGGCGCGCAGCGCGTAACGTAAGCATAACAGGTCATGTGACTTGTTAATAAAACTTTTCATTGGTTCATTTTACTTTTGTTAATTTAATGATGAAAAGCTTGGTCATATGACCTAAAAATTACGCTTTTTATTATTTTCGAACAATATATTTTTTTCAAACATATGTTATAATATTCCAGGCTAATGTACTTTCCCGGAAAATTTACAACTGTCTGGCAAGTAAAATATATTCCTTTTTCGAGAAAAAGGGCGTTTCTTCCTTCCATGACGGAGCCGTTGAGTAAAAGAGATTCGGCCTGCTGTCTTAGTCGCCGATACGCCTGATTATCAGATTCTTATCGATCACTTTATGTTGCAGACATGAAAAACACAACTGCCCTTGACCATTTATCTTTACTGCGTTCCTACATATTATACCTTTTATCCGTCATGTAATTGGACTGCTTTATTTCACTTGCCTTTTACTGATTCGAAAACAGTCACTAAAAGTAAAAACTTTACAAATGAAAATACTACTACCGTGTTTTGTTTTAAAAACCTTTATTGTGAAAATGTCAGTATACAAATACGGGCCTATAACCACGTGGGCCGGCCACGGAGCAAACTCAAATCGTATATGATGAGGAGACATTTACACTGTAGAAGAACGTAACGAGCGGGCCATTAGGTGACAAGAACAAAGGTGTCTAACAGTTGCGGTATCGGTGGACGTACATTTTGTAATTAAAATACGACAGGGCCACTTACAATAACATTTTCTAGATATACATTTGCGGGCAAAGAGTTACGAGTCCCATTTATACCGGCGCCATTTTGGGCGAGGCCGGGCAGGTCCAAGATATAGTCAAAATGTCTCCACCAACCATCGGCCAGACCAGAACCCCTTTCGGCCCTTTATGTTACAAGATGATGTCTTCCATTCAGAAAATATTGGTGGCAGCATTTTGAAAGGAAACAGAAACAGCCGTTCTCCTAGTGAGTTTCACATTGTTACATTTAGGAAGAATGTTGAAGAGTAGTATGTGGAAAATCTGAAGCCATTTTTCTACAAACTCTCAATCAGACTTGGATGGAAAAAAAAACCTGAAGAATGTACAAACTGAAAACCAATTTTTGTCTGTATAGCACCAACAGTAACGCTTGAGTCAGCTTTGTGTCAAGCCGCCATTTTCATTCAATCAATAGCGTCCCCCTGCACACATTCAGGGACCTGGTCGTGTCTTCAGATGAAACGCATTGTAGGAAAAGAAGCAGAAAGGAAAAGGAAAAAAGTTCCGCCGGACCTAGTGAAGCTGCAGCAGGTGCAAATAAGCTTCAGACAGTCTTACAAGCACTGCTCAGAACTCTCAACTGAGGCACTCAACATCCAGGACTTGCCATTCGGATCTTGGCGCCTTGTATTTTTGTTTTGTTTTTGATGGAAGGGAAAGAACAAAAAACAGACATTGAAAAAGGCTCAACAGTGCAGGGCGCCTTGTGCTGGTTCCGACCTATTCACACATCGGTCCGCTACTGACATCACCTCATAAACCAACGGGGCACCCCACGCCGACTTTCGGCGCAGCATTGTAGGATGGACACACCAGTGCGGCAATTTGATGGATACCACCTCGGTGCCATCCAGATCTCGGCGCGTTCATTCATTCAATAGCGTCCCCCTGCACACATTCAGGGACCTGGTCGTGTCTTCAGAAGAAACGCATTGTAGGAAAAGAAGCAGAAAGGAAAAAGCAACAAGTTCCGCCGGACCTAGTGAAGCTGCAGCAGGTGCAAATAAGCTTCAGACAGTTCTACAAGCACTGCTCAGAAATCTCAACTGAGGCACTCAACATCCAGGACTTGCCATTCGGATCTTGGCGCCTTGTGCTGGTTCCGACCTATTCACACATCAGTCCACTACTGACATCACCTCATAAGCCAACGGGGCACCCCACGCCGACTTCCGGCGCAGCATTGTAGGATGGCCACACCAGTGCAGCCACTTGCTGGACACCACCTCGGTGCCATCCGGATCTCAGCGCGTTCGAGTCACTGTGCCGGAAGAGTGACCGGAACTCAGCTGAACACGCCGTCTTTCGGCGCAGCATTGTAGGATGGCCACACCAGTACGGCAATTTGCTGGACACCACCTCGGCGCCATCCGGATCTCGGCGCGTTCGAGTCACTGTACCGCAACAGTGACCGCAATTCAGCTGGACACGCCGTCTTTCGGCGCAGCATTGTAGGATGGCCACACCAGTGCGGCAATTTGCTGGACACCACCTCGGTGCCATCCGGATCTCGGCGCGTTGTGCTGCCTTCGGCCTATTCGCACATCGGTCCGCTACTGACGCCGCCTCACGTGCCAACGGATTTTCTACGCTTTTTGTAGCCCTATGTCGCATAACAGGTCATGTGACTTGTTTATAAAACTTTTCATTGGTTCATTTTACTTTTGGTTTCCTAAAGATGGAAGGCTTGGTCATATGACCTAAAAATAACACTTTTCATTGGTTTAGAACATTTTTTTTTCCCAAACGATGAAAGCCCCACCTTGTTTCTGGATCATTCAGACTGAAGCTGGCGTCAGCATGAGAGCACCACCATCTCGTGGCTCCGTCGTGGTCATTCCGCGAGCAATCATGGCAGCCGCTCCCCACCGAAAGCCTGCGGGAGTCGGGAGCCCCCAAGACTTTTATACAATCTTCACGGCTGAGGGGACGCTTTTCGAGAATGGAGCCCAAGCCCTAGCAGGCAAGCATCCGACTTCCAAGGTGTCCCAGGGCCATTTCAGTGGACCACGCCCAAAACCGAAGAGCCGTCCGCCATTTTAAGAGTCATGTGGCAGCCGCCTATCGCTGCACCGCAAGAGTGGGAACAACTCAACTACATGGTGAGCGAGACGCTGTAGTCGCAAGAGCGGGCGGTAAACAGCTGAATGGCCGCCACCTGGGGAGGCCCGTTCACGCCGCCTCCCCCCCCCCCCCCCCCGGGCCGCCGCACGCCAATTTTCGGAGCAGCATTGTAGGATACCAAAACCAGTGCGGCAGTTTACTGGACATCACCTGGGTGCCTGTCGTACATGTTGTGTCAGCCATGTGACACTGGACACAGACCGCTACTGACGAGGCCTCCCCCCGCACCACCCGGGACGCCCCACGCTGTTTTTCTGTGCTGCATTGTAGGATCCCTAAACCAGTGCGGCACCCAGGCGACATCACCTGGGTGCCGTCCAGAACTCTGCACGTTGTGCTGCCTTGGGACTATTCGCACAACAGACCGCTACTGACGAGGCCTCCCCCCGCCCCACCCGGGACGCCCCACGCCAATTTTCGGAGCAGCATTGTAGGATCCCTAAACCAGTGCGGCACCCAGGCGACATCACCTGGGTGCCGTCCAGAACTCTGCACGTTGTGCTGCCTTGGGACTATTCGCACAAAAGACAGCTTCTAACCATTGTTGCTTTTTGTGTTAATAAATGTTTAAATGTTTTTAGTTTTTGTTCTGTTCATTATCGTTAAAAGTTAATAAAGTTTTATAACCTTACTTTGTTGGAGTGTTATCTATTTTTTGAAAAACGGGTGAATGGGGCCTTGAATCGGGTTATTGTCATGTGTGGGCTTTGGAAGTGTGCTGCTGCAGGATCGGACATTTCAAACTCAAATGCACGTTCTTTTTCTTACCTTTCCGAAGCATGGAGCGCAATAGCAGGCAGAGAAAGGGTGATGCACGTGTTGAACACTACCTGACCTGGCAAGTTGCTGGCAGTGCCCCCCCGCCCGCTCCTGAAAGAGGGCACACACACACCGCCGCCCCGAGTACTTCAGAAATCTTTAAAAGACCATGCGCTTGTTCATGAGGCTTAAATGGTTTATCACCTCTTCTAGAACCCCTACATCGACCCTCTGACGTTTCATGGAAAAATTACCATGTAACACAATACCAAGCCCTATCAGCTGAAACCCCCAAGGAATCGTGGGGCATATTATCAAGGGGGTTTATCTCCGCTTTTTTGGCTTTAAAAACCATGAAAGCGGAGATAAAATTATTTCCCTATTATCAAGCTGTCGCTAACACCAGTTAGTGACACCTAAAAGGAGATAGCGACCATCTTGGGCCCGGCTTTGCATGTCAGTGATACTTATCACTAATGACATGCAAAGTGGCGTGCCAAGATGTTAGCGACTGGAAACAGTCCCTAACATCGCTACCTTCTATTACCAACTTTTGGAGATATTCGCACTAAGCGCGAATATCTCCAAAAGCTAACACCTGCCCTGAGCAGTTCTTAGCCATGTTATCCAATGGGAGGTGGATAACATGGCTAAGAGCATTAGGTCGATAATACATGAATATCGCTGACTTTTCTGCGATAATAGCAAGGTTTATCTGCGATAAAAATCGCCGATGTGCGGCGATAATTTTTGTCTCTAAACAAGTTATAGACAAAAATTATCGCTAGTTGTTAGTAATATGCCCCCGGGTTTTTGCTTGCAGAAATCGGGAGGCGGGAGACTAGCACTGAAATCAGTACTCACATGCCTGAATCAGGAGAATTGGCATGTCTGAATTCTCTACAGCTGGGGCCATAAACTACATCCGCAGGGGTAGGTGATAGCCTGGGACCAGCCTGGCATCTAAAATGGCTGCCGTGCATGACAAAATTGTGGCATTCGAAAAAAGGCAAGATGGCGCAGCCGCTGGAAGAGATATATCAACATATATCAGCCTCCTCAGCCACCCTCAGGAAACATAGGGGATTAGGATATGTCTCCCGCACCCCCTTATACCTAGTACTTTAATTAACGAAGCACAAAATGGCGAATTCCCGTTTCGCTACCAGTTTGCGGCCCAGTTCGCGGCCCGTTAAGCGCTTCTACCGTGAAAAATCATTTTTTTTTTATTTTCCCCACGGGACCCTTTAATAACCCCAACAACATTCCTAGGGGGTCAAGAGGGGGATACCTTGCCCCCTTTCATTAAATTCCCCCTTAGTTTTTCACCTTTTCTTCTCTCTCGATCCTACCGAGAGACAAGATGGCGGCCGCTCCGGACTGTCACGCAGCAAAAAAAAAAAAAAAGCTCACGCACAGCCGCTGGAAGAGATGTATCAACATATATCAGCCTCCTCACCCACCCTCAGGAAACATAGAGGATTAGGATACGTCTCCCGTACCCACTTATAACTAGTAATTTAATTTACGAAGCACAAAATGGCGAATTCCCGTTTCGCTACCAGTTCGCGGCCGCGCTTCTACCGTGAAAAATCATTTTTTTTTTATTTTCCCCACGGGACCCTTTAATAACCCCAACAACATTCCTAGAAGGTCAAGAGGGGGATACCTTGCCCCCTTTCATTAAATTCCCCCTTCGTTTTCCACCTCTTCTTCTCTCTCGATCCTACCGAGAGACAAGATGGCGTCCGCTCCGGACTGTTTAGAATGTTGACAGACACCGGAGAGCCAATCAGCTTTCTGCGCGCAAAGTTCCGATAAGCGAAAAGTAAGCGGACCGGATCGCTGCCCAGAGCGCTGTTACAGATATATATCTTGGTTTGAACGTTAATTTCTCAAAAACTACTGGAGCACATATATTGAGACCTAGCAAAGGCACATCGGGCTAACAGTCCCTACAATTTTGCCAAGTTTCGTGCAAATCCATTCAGCCGTTCGAGCTAAAAGTGAGTCCAACCGCCCTATGGAAAACTCAATGCAAAAAACGCATTTTGGGACCCCCCTTTTTTCTCAGCCCCCCCTTGACGAAACCCCACCAAATTTTCAGGAGCTGCTCAGAAACAAAATGTGCCATTTTCCTGAAAATTTCAGCCGATTCCATCCACAAACGCCAAAGTTATTAGACATAGAATTTTCAAAAGTCCCATAGGGAATTAATCCTAACTATATATACCTACTGGCGAACGCCAGTAGGTAATATATATATATATATATATATATATATATATATATATATATATATATATATATATATATATATATATATATGTCCATCACTTATATTGTTGCTCTTTTAAAGCTACATTTTGTTTTGTGAACAAGTGTCCTACATTATTTCCCTTTGTAGCACTGTCACCGTACTGAGCACCGTTCCATGCCTGCCCACTTTTTGCCTTTTTTTGTCAATTGTCATGACCAGTGCCAATATATATTTTTCTTTGTGTCATTTAAATTTGCGTTTTTGTTGTGGGTGTCCATTGTCTATTGCTTTTCATGACTGGTCAATTAAGAAGTGTATTTCTCATTCTGACGAGGTCTTGTCTAAGAGTAACCCCCGTTGTTGTTCATAATACAAAATGCGTCCTTAACCCCTTCACTGCGGCGGCTATTCCGCCGCAATGCTAAGGGGGCGGGGCGGAAGAGCGCGGGCGCATGCTGGTGACGGAACCGCTCCGTCACCAGCTTCGGTTGCGCTGTGCTTATGACGGAGGGGTTCCGTCATGACCCCGCCCGCTGAATAGAATGCTCAGCGCAGGCGCGGAATTCGCGCCATGCATTAGCGGCGGGCGGGCCATGACGGATCCGCTCCGTCATCAGCACAGCGCCACCGCAGTTGATGACGGAGTGGTTCCGTCATCAGCGCACAAGAGGTTAAAACAAGCACAGTTTTTGTATGTGACATTATTTTTTGAAGATTTTGCTCTTTCACAAATAGCACAGTGGATAACTATACAAAATGTTAACGTGTTAATTTTAGGCTATTGTAAATCTGACAATTTTCAGTAAAGTGCTAAGGCCCCTATGGACCAACATTTTGCATTTCACAAACAGTTGCAAAATGACTCTAAAATATCGATGGTGTAATGATCCAAGCCCGAAAACTGATGAAGTCTCAAAAATTTTACATTGAACTGACCCAACAGTGAGTCAATATTTTTGTGGCAATTCTAAATTGCGACGACCAAATAACAAGTCACAAGTTAGATGTACTAAATAATCAGAATTTTTGAATACTCGCAAACACTGCATTTTGCACTCACAAATTACCATCAGGGTCCCTATTATGTATAGGGCACACTTTTCCTGTTTGCGTCCTGGTGTACCTTAAAACAGATGCGCCGGGTGCAAATAGGGAAAGGGTGTCCCATTACACAGAATGTGCTGCCCCCAGGGAAGCTGTGAAATTGTGCTGCCATGGGGGCAGCCCATTCAAGTGGCATACCGAGGGCTTTGGCACAGCTGCTCCGAGTTTCATGGTGCAGGCAGCAACCTGCCTGCACTTTTAAAGGGTATAAGAGATCCTTTTGCAAGTGGATGCAGTGAGTGACTTTCACCCCCTACAGAGGGCTCCTATCAGGGGTGCACTGACAGTGCACCATCTTCTAGATGGTGCACTGACAGTGCACCACCTTCTAGATGGTGCACTGTCAATGCATCCTCTGAGAGCTTCTTTGCCTCTGCGCCCACGTCCATAAAGCGACGCAAGCGTAGAGGCAAAGGGAGTCTCTCTTTTCCATGAGCCACACCCCAATGCAATTGAGAGAATGCCCTCTTGAGAAAGTGCTGGCGCTGTATATGCCCCAGTGCTTTCAGTATTACACAAGGGGCCCACCCGCGCCTACGGCCCCTTCTGTAATAACAAAGTGCTCTGGGGATGCGCAAAGCCGGCGCAAATTCCTATTTCGCCCCCGGGGCACTTTGTATAAAACTGCCCCGAGTGGTTATACTGATTGTATCCAAGTACAACGTATGGACTAGATATGCATCTGCGTTTTGCAAAATGGCTGATTGTATACATTGGTGAGTTGAATAAGGTCTTTGCCAGAGCAGCAAAGGAGAAGAAGGGTGTAGAATTTGTTTTGCAATAGACTGAACCTATTACAAAGAACAAACACAAATAGAAGACAAGCCATAGCAGTACATGGGCAGGTCATGTCCTTGCCCCAACTTCTCGCTTCAGGTAATCAGCAATTCATTGAAGCTGCAGCAGTCGGGCTGCCGCAGAGTGCCCTGGCGGGGATTTGTCATAACTTCCTGAACGCTATGTTGAGTTATATTAACAGGTTCACTTACAGAATATTGATGTAAAAAAGATAAAAGTAAAAAATATAGATGAAAAAATATAGAATGAAAAATATTGACTCCCTATACTTAAATAGGTAAGTACAAAAATATCGAAACAAAAATATCGATGTCAAAATATAGTTGTACGAAATATCAATTTTTATAGACATATAAAATAAAAGAATAAATATTAAATATGTAAAATAATATAATTAATATACAAAAATTAAGTAGATTTAATATACATTGTAACACATATAACAAATTAGCGTAATTAAAAAAACTTAAACACACATACATTAAAATTAATATATATATATATTTACTTTCAAACAATAAAAGATTCATTTTTATTTATTTTATAATTTTTAAATGATATAAAAATGAACTCATTCCAGTCACTTCAAAATTAAAAAGAAACAAATTATGAACACACATATTTAAAAAGCAAAATTAATAAACCGCATATAAATATGTTAAAAATTAAAATACAAATATATTAAATATTTACACTATACAACATATTATGATGTTAAACACATATGACAAGTACCTACGGTTAATATATTAAATAAAAAATAATTTTCAAACAAATAAATCATTTTAATTAGCCATTTTTTAGAAACAAAAACATTATTATTGCCTACCCTATAACACCACACAACCCACATCTAAATAAAATAAAAACTTCCATAATTAACATAAGTAATTATCAATTAAATAATTAATTTTAAAAAGAATAAAGCTCATAAAAATGTGTTAACTTCCCACACTTTAACCCTATGATTCCCACAACCCACAGCTACAATTAAACTCTAAAACAAATATTTACACAATTAAAATAAATGTATTTATAATTAAAACATTAATATTATTTAACAACTAATTATAAAGTAGGTACAATTTATTTTCTACCCACCCTTTAACCCTATAAAAGGAAAACCCACACACTAAAAATATAAACAAGTATCCTAATTAAATATCAATGAATGAATTAATATGAATTATCAAGTAAAGATTAATTAATTAAACATAAATTGCTTCCCACCCTTTACCCCTATAAACCCCACAACCCACACCTAAAATTAATTACATTACTTCCATATTACATTTTCCAATCAATTAATTAATATTAATTAAGTACTAATTATTCATTAAATAAACATAAATTACTTTCCATCCTTTACCCCTATAACCCCCAAAGCGCACCTGTATTATACAATTTACATAATTAATGTATCATAAATTAATTATAATAAATTGACAACTAATTATTAATTAATTAAACATAAATTACTTCCCAGTCTTTACACCTATAAACCCTACAACCCACACCTAAAATTGATTACACAATTTCCATAATTAACTTTTAATCAATTAATAATGTAAATTAACAACTAATTTTAATCAAAAATAAATTACTTCCCACACTTTACCCTTATAAACCCCACAACCTGCACATAATTTTTTTACATAATTACCATAATTACTAGTCAATTAAGTAATATTATTTAACAACTAATTAATAATGCATTACAAATAAAATGCTTCCCACAATTAACACTCTAAAATCTCAATTAAATATTAATAAATAAAACATTATTATAAAATGGATAACTACTAAAAATGTATCACATATATTAAAAAACATAAACAATACTTGCACAAAAACGTGCATCACATACATTTAAAATATAAACTAATTAAAAAATCTATATTTTAAACAACTATCATTTTGCAAACAATATTAATGACATATATTTTCTTTAACAATATTTCTTACCTTAAAATCGATATTCCTGACCACGATATTCTTGTTGTTGATATTTCTGTCACGATATTTCCAACTCAATATTTGTGTAAGTCGATATTTCCAACTCGATATTTGTGTAAGTCAACATTTCCATCTCGATATTATGTCTCAATACCATATAAACACCAACATTGTCCTTCCTAACACCGCTCAATAATTACAAGACAGCAAACTGCATTTCTACAGATTAGTGCATTTCCCTCATGTCATTGCTATATTAATGAAACACATATTCATATATGTCTACCCTTTGTCAGCAAATATGTGTATGGGAACTGCAAAAACCAACACAACCTAAATACATAGTTGGTCTGCAATTCAGAGTGTCTCATTACAGATATTGTGTCATGATATGCAACCAATAAAATTTAATTGTTCTGGCACTGTGGTCTTAACAACTCTCTTGTCAGAGGATAGCTGGTGATGGTGCTTAGTGCGTAATCCATATATATGTAACATTTACACTTTCAATGTATCATATGTACAAACCTAGAGTAGTTAATGTTAGTTTTAAATGGGGCAGAGTATGTGCCGCCCGTCAGGAGCTCCTTTCACTGTAGGCAGAGTAAAAGTTGATTTCACAGTGCGGACAAAGAAACGTTCAATTGTGAAGCAATCATTTGGCTACATCAAAGATTTAGATATTTATGCAAGAGTGGAGGGGCACTTCAGTATTCTTCAGAAACATCACATAAAGTCTAGCTTTCTATGCAATGTTAATAAGCGCGGCCGCAAAGGTAAAAGTGGTGGGGCGGGGTAGGGGGGAGTCGTCAGACGACAGGAAAGGTAAAATTAAATAAATAAATAAATCCACTTACCTTGCACTCACCGCATCGCTGAGTTTGTGATGCAGCGAGTGCAAGGGAAGTGGTTTTATTTATTTTCTTATTTCATTTTACCTATCCCATTGTTTATCAACTCCCTCCTCACCCCGCCCTGCCACACCCTACTGCTCCACCGCTCAGTGCTGGGTGCACCTGAATGCTGCACATAATGCGACTAGAAAAAGCGTTTGTAACACTGGATGAGGACATGCATCTTGAACATTTTCCTCAGGGAATCCTTTCCCCTCACCCAAGGTCTAGTGCAATCAGGATTGAAGAAAGGAAGGCACGCCAGCCAGATGTCACAAATCCATTTCTAATGTGTTTTTATGTTTCCTAATAAAAGCAGCACCTTCTATATACATATTAACATTTTGACAACATCTGCTTTACCATCTGAAATCCTTGTGTGTCTACCCATCTATACTTCTGATACGGAGATACTACTGCGTTTACAGGCTTTCTAATTTTTCGAGGCAACAACGTGCTTCCCTGTTGATATGTGGGATGTGTGCAACT
The DNA here is from genome assembly GCF_964263255.1 of Lissotriton vulgaris. Lineage (NCBI taxonomy): Eukaryota > Metazoa > Chordata > Amphibia > Caudata > Salamandridae > Lissotriton > Lissotriton vulgaris. The sequence goes on along the minus strand of NW_028248317.1, from coordinate 14,669 downwards.
CCCCACTGCATCTGTCATCTATACTACCCGCTTAGAATCACCCAACTGAAATGTCACATTTCCAAATGGAGATTCACAATACCTCTGGCAAGCAGAATACTTCAAGTTGTAGGGCAGGTCACTGACCTAAAACAGACATCCATCCAAATTCAGTAGACACCTTTGGCTGCTGCTTCCTTTCTTCAGTGCACTACACACTGCTATAAGAACCTCTGTGAAGTCTGATATGTTGTTTGAGAAGGTACTGAATTCTTTACTAATGGTCTGGCACACTGCCTGGAAGCCTTCCAAAATTTCGACATCAAAGCCACCAACCTTTCTACTTTTCACACAAAATGCCTTAACTATTGTCATTGTGCACCCAACATAGATAAGTTAGTAACCAGTAATTGGGCTGCAGTACAAACGGCTCTTGCTCCTTCATGACCAGTGGTCATTCTAAATCTAACTTCAGCACAACGTTACTTATCAGTTTGTCTTTCCACTGCCTGGCCCCAGTGCCTTTGACTGTTGTAAATGACGGAACTCTGCAGCAAGTTTTGTGATTTCGCATGGACATTGAACGCCTTGGCCTTATGCTGGTATCCTGTGGTGCTGGGATTATGCTAGGCGGAGGTTCACTGGTTTGCTAACTACATGTCCCTGTACCATGTCTTCCACCCCTCCATTTGGTCTCATCATCATGAAGAGCTAGAATGTCTGTAGGAAGAGACATTGCTTACTGCTTTGTTTCAGTATCTTTGCAATATAAGCATTATATATTGCATATTTCCACATGTTTAGTAGTAAGTGGGATGAAGTACTATAGATATAAGAATTGATGCAATAGGAACAAGAGTAGACTCATACCTCACTCTTATAATGCAGGTAAGCTATTTGCCTAAACGTCCCACATTGCATTTCTACAGTCTACACAAAAGCAGGTCCTTCTCATAAGGATACCCACACACTTTACATGGGTTTGAAATCATTAAATCAAAACAACTTATCTTTGGAATTTTGATCTTGACTGTGGCTGTAGGTAATGGTACAGAGGTATCAATGCTGCTAATTCATTATGCAGAATCTGCTTTCAGGATAGATACAATGAATTCCTCCACGGTAATTCCTAGTGCATCCGAAAAAAGGGCCTCCACCTGTTCCTGTAACTTTTACATTGTTTGGCTAAATTATCTTGAATTCAGAAGCCAAGGTCATATTATTTTTTGTGAATCTCATCAATGGCACCATGAGTGACACTAACAGCATTTATTCTTGTATATTTAGACAAAACATATTCTTGTTTGCTTCAGGAACAGTCAGAAATGGTTTCCCAAACAAATCATTGTTTTGGGGCACACATACTTCAACCAACCATTTACTAAATCTGTTTTTCTCCCCTTATGTTATGTCTTGCCATGTCGTCTTAGGACTGCATGTTTGCTTTGCTTCTGTTTTTTTGCTTGCTCCTCAGTTCCCTGCATATGTGTAGTCTATTGATGAGTGTGAAATCATTTTAACCAAAAAATGAGAAACCACATTACAGGAAACAAATTCATGAACAAACAATTGTAATGAAAGACGTAAAAAAAGGGTTTCAAGTTTCAGGAATGGTTGGAGATAGGGATAATGAGTATTTTTTATGGTTCAAGGATGGTGGATTTTTTAGGCAGAAAGAGCGTTTAGACTTCAGGGATGAATGTAGCGTAGGTGTAATGAGGTGTTTTAGGGGGCAGGGAATGATAGTGTTTAGGGGTTGTGAGTGGTCAGAGATGGATGATGTTTACAGGTGGTGATGGGCCGGCGAAGTAATAGCATCCAAAGTAATTGTATGACAATGTAAAAGATATAAATATGAAAAAATATCCCTTGAAGTAAAGCTCTGAAATACATTTCTTTGACAAAACTGTTTCTGAAAGTAAGACCTGCAAACATTGCATTTACAGTTAAAAAAATCAGTATTCAAAAGCTAATATTGACCAAAAAGACATTCTATGAATTGGTGTCTACCAAAAGGTAAATGCCATTCATTCTGAAAATTTCCATTAAACAGTTTAGATGAAATGCTTTAAAAGTGATGGTATTCCACGAAATTGTTTCTCTATGAAATCATATCCCACCTTGATGTCATTAGTACTTCCGGAGAGACTTTGCAATTTGTTACTATAATAAAGGCCGCGAGAAAAACAAGACTTCCTATTTTAAAGTGGCAGCTTGCTCTAGTGCTGCTCATGATTTAATCTTATCCAGGTCTTTCAGAATTGAAAAACTAAACTAACTGTGTAAAAGGGCAGCATGACCTGGCAGACTTTACAACAAACTCGTGAGTGAAGAGCTTCTCTTGTTATTTCAACTGTCAAAACAAAGCAATAAACACTGGGGATACCAAATGGATTTAGCAGTTTGCTTACAGAATCTCCTCTTAGACTGTGCCAGAATAAAGCGCACCGGTGCCCCAGGACAATGCTGTATGCCGATAATGCATCTCAAGAGGTGTTTGTTCTTTGGCAACAGCTCCTACACTACACAAATCACAAATCACTTGGAGTGAGTGAGTCACTGCGTTGCAGTGCGTCCCACAGCAGGCGTATTAATCTCCATCAACTGCGACCTTCATCTCAAAAATGATCCGCCGGCTTTCCTGATTGTCAAGCACATCTCAGTACAAAGTGAAAGGCAAGATCCCTCCATGTCCCCTAGAACAACATTCAGCAGTAACAGGATCAGATGTAGTGTAACAGACCACATCTGTGGGGCTTAGCTGGCCGTGCGTTAACACATAATAACAGTTGTAGCTTTCATAGTTAATTACTTGCTACGAGAAAGGATCCAATTCATGTTCAACTGGTTTTGGGTTTTTAGCAGGTTTCTCTCTTGCACTAAATCTTTCTTGTTGCTTAGGCACCACATCATATATATTTCCCTGGTGTTTCCAGTTTTAAAGCAGCCAGTGCCAGCATTTGTTCTGACCAACCAGTGTAAAATGACCCTTGTGCACCACTCAGGTTGTCCAAAAGCGTCTTTACACTACTTGTTTGCTGCAGAAATGCATTGCAATTGTGTAATTTCCACCCCATTGAGACCACAGGCCCTAAAATACAAAAAGGTGCAAAAATGCAGTGACTTTTCATTGCAACCATTCGTAATGTTTTTATAAAAGGAAACGGAGAAAGCAGATTAAATTCCAGTCCATAATACATAAACTTTTTGCAAGTGAAAAATGAAAGCAAGGAATAGTTGTGTTTATTTTGCGTTACTTAGCACTTCTATGTACAACTCAATATCGGAGAGCAAGACTAAAATAAAGAGTTTTCATATAGCCCGTGAAAACAACAACAACTAAAACTCATTCACGGTTTGGAAGACTGAAAGAGACAGGCATAAAAGATAATTTAAAATTCAGGTGCAGGCAACAACTTGCAAAAAAAAAAAGAAATAACATGGATACACACAAAATAAAACATTCCCTGTGATGTAGAGGTGAGAAGCTAGAAAGTAAAACTGGAGCCAAACAATCTCTGTATTTTTACAATTTTTTTTCAACTGCTTATTTTCAGAAGCCTAGACTGGATCCTCCAGTCTCCCTTTGTGTACTTTTTTTTCTCCTGCAAATACATATCAAAAGCTTGGTGTGGGCTCTCAAATTCCTACATGTTTAAGTAAAAAAAGAAATAATATATTTATTTATTTAGAGATATGATCGTATCTCTGAACAAATTGAAGTATTTAAGTCTGGGCTGTCAGTCCCAGGCTGCCTGCCTTGCCTCCCTCTGAAGCAGGAAATGGAAGCCAGACAGTAAATCAACTTTCTGCAATGTGAAGCACGATGCAGGGCTTACCTTTCTAAAGCCCTTCATTGTCATTGTAGTCTATAGTGGTATCCTTTGTAGGTCAGTGATGCTGTCAGTGTCACAGTTTCGGGTGTTGGAGTATGCATCACCTGTGTGAGGCCAGACATCCATCCTTCACAGGCATAGATCTCACCCTTTCCCATTTGACTCACGGTATGACTGGATGCAAGCACAAGTGAGTTGGTGCCTTGTCCACTGTAAGGGTAAGTGTTATAATGCTAAAATTGTGTTATGTATATTGTACTGAGACATCTGGTAATGCTAACCTACCCCACTTTGACACCCCAGGCCCTGGCTGCAAATCGCTGGCCCCTTTAGAAGTGGAGCTGCTGTATTTGTTACCCCGTGAAATTGATCCATAAGAAAGCAGAATTTTTGTTCCCTTGTGAAGCTGATCCAAGTCAATTACAAACGGAGACATATGTGCTTATAGTGAAGACAGTTACATGCTGTACGGCATTAAAGCCAGCAATATCTTCCTGCCTTTAACATTAATGTTAAAAACATGGATTGATTTATGAACAGTGAATGTTAAAAACAGCAGGGTAATGCATATCAACGAATGAGTTCCTCTTTTATTTCACATTTTACTTAATCTTATGTTATGTTATATTGATTGGTATAGCGCACTAATCACCCGAGAGGGTATCTAGGTGGTTAGGTGTAGGTGTGTCGGCCCCAAGATGCTTATACAAAGATCCAGTTCTTCAGCTTTTTGTACAACTCAAGAAGCGAGTTGGAGGCTCTGATGTGTTGAGGGAGGTCGTTCCATGTCTTGGATGCATTGTAGGCAAATGAGCGACCTCCGGTTTTGCTTTTGCGTATGCAGATAACATGTGCAAGTGAGGCAGAACATAGGTATCTGGTGGGTTGGTGAAATTGTATACAGTGGTTCAGTTATTCTGGTCCTGCATTGTGTAGGGCCTTGCATGTGTGCATGAGAAGTTTGACTTGACTGCGCTTATGAATAGGGAGCCAGTGAAACTTCCTGAGGTGTGGTGTGCATGGGAGGCCAAGTATGAGTCTTGCAGTGGTGGTCTGGGTGGTGAAGAGACAGTTCCCAGAGTTAGGAGAACCTGACAGGGTGGCCATTCTTTTTCATATCTGGGTCACAAATTATGGAAATGCTTACTCACCTCTATCAGATCCTGTCAGTCTTTTGGTGTTTTTGTTACAGGCATGGCTTTTCTAACTATTTTGGCTTTCTTTAAGTCTGGTGTCTTCCTGTTTTTACCTAGCCCTAGGAAACCTTGGTAGAGTAGCTATGTGCTTTACAAAATTATAATAATAATAGTACTGGCAGATTTGAGGTGTATGCAAGTTGTTGTGTTATATATGTGGAATGCAATAACATCTCAGAGAGACACCAAAATACCAGTCGGGTATACACTATGGGAATCACAGAAATTTATTTTACATGTTTCCTTTTAGAGAGCCCCCAGTTTTTTCATCCTACTCAAAGTCCTGTCTGCACATATTTCTATATGACTGATTGAAGTTGTGGGTGCTTCCCAAAGCCTGGTTAGAGCATTTTTTTTCAAAGTCGATTCGGCATGCAGTGCAAAACACTGGGCAAGCACACACTTTAAAGGGCCTGAAGCTATCATGATGTACAATTTGCTCATTACATTAACTGTTGAACATATAAGACGTGGGGCTGTTTCACTGTGTTTAATATTTAAACCTTTCTTTCTCAAAAAATTAATTTGTTCTACAGTGTACCAATTGCATATTTCTTTTCTGTTTTTTCCCTGCCTTGATCCAAAGATGTTTAGTTAGTAATACAACTCTTCTGGCCCATTTGGGTGAACATCAAGGCACACTCTATAGGTATTACACTACAGTACTTCCAGTGACATGATTTGGGCCAGTATTTTTAGTAATTTAACACCACTATAGATGAAATGTATTATTTGAATACTTCAAACTTGCTGTCGTTTCATATGAAAATCTTTAAATGGACCGTATTTCCCATTTTCAACTTGACACTATAAAGATGAGACATTCATTTTATTCAGTTAGATATTTTCGCACACTAAAAATTTGGGGTTTTGCTAAGGGGATGCAAACCCACAAAGGGGCCCCTTCTTGCACAAAAACTGCACTGAGCACAACACAGACATGCTTTCACTATGGTGCAAGGGTGCCTATATTGGTACACGATTGCTGAAAGTGTGCAAGATGGGGAGAAAGCTGAATGGCACCACCTCTTTGTAGATATGATGCAGTTCTGCTCTCTTTCATGCAACACAGCACAGACACCTTTGGTGGCTGCCCTTCCTTGCATCAACTCTTTGTAAATATGGGCCCACAACTACTAAGTTATGTTGCCCCTTCTCTCTGGCTCAGCAATGGTGCACTTTAGACTGCCTTTCACCACACACATACCCTTGCACTGCAGTGCAGGCTGTGCGTGTGATGTACAGCTTTGTTTTTGCACTGGAAGGGGAAACCATTCAATGCAAAATACTATGTTTATAAATTATTGAAAAGCATTTACTGTTTATATATGTGTGCTGTACAGTACAGCACACCTGTAACTTTGGAAAAGTTTGGAGAAAAGAAAACCTTTCTCAAACATCTGCCTTGAGGATTCATACATTCTTAGCTTAAAGGACAGTCTACTCTTTTACTATAGAAGGATTTGCGTTAAAATCCATGGGTGGTTGCATGCGGATGCCCATGTATCACTCATGGGACCCACCCTTGATGCAAAGTAGTCCAAAGTAGTGCAAAGTGCTACGTTAACTTATTTCGAGGCTACTTTCCAGCCCAAATCAAGATTTGCGCTAAAAAGCAAATCCCATTTCAATCCTTTTTGCCAGTTTGGACTACTGCTGGTGACACTACACTGTACGTTCGAGAAAGGGTCGAAGTAGTACCTATAACCTTAAATTTACACAAGCAATCCACCACAAAGCAGCTACAACTCTGTTCACCAGGAACAAAGGTTTATTTTTTCATAAGTGAAACATTCTTTAAATGCTCTTGTCAATCAAAGCATTAATGTTAATCCATGTATCTACTTAAGTGTACTCTTATTGCATATGACATTTACAGTGCTCACAGTGCAATAGAGACAAAGAAGGTTTTTTTTGGAAATGGGGGTGAATGGATTAGTGAGGGACAGGGTAAAGGTGTTGTGACATAGACACAATTACATTTGTATGCATTAGAACCTTTACAGCCTAATATTGGTCCAAAGTTCCCCTATAGTCATAACTCATAGGTACAAAATGAATTGATTTCTTCTATTCCTATGAGTTTGAAGGTGTGTGGTAGTCTACGTTTCCACCTCTGATGGATGAAGGGTTGTTAGTTCCTCAGTGGGGGGTCTTTTTCAGGACAAGATGGTGTATGGAGCACCTAAAAGTAATACAATTTATTCAGTGCATGTCGTAGGGTGTGGTGAATTATTCAAGTGGGTGACCACCAAGGTATCTACTTGAGGAAGGAACTATGAATGGACGATCCTAGTTGGCAGCAAGCCGCTCCTTGGTATCTGTAACAAGATGTGCAGTCTCCATGTTACAAAAAGGTAGTTGCACAGTGTCCATAACTAATAAAACGTGCGAAAAGGAGACTCACAGTAATGGACGATCGCGATCTCCCAATGCTTGTTGCTGGAAAAGTCAACAGGACAAAGTCTATGGCTGAGGGACCATGAATGCGGATTCACTGTGACAAATGGTAAAAATCTGGGTCATTATTCTCCCGACGTGTGTTGCTCAAAATTCAACCAAGTGGAGTCTGTGAATGAATGACAAGGAATATAGATCAGGGAAACTGGTGCATCAACTAGCAAAACACAAGGGTATGGTGTGCGTTATAAAATCGCCGACCTCATTAAAGATCTGCTGCATTCAAAAAACACGGAGATGCTCAGCAACGACCTGTGCGTTGGGCGCATTGGGTTTAATCAGGAGATGTGAACCCTGCTTGTGGGTGGGCTTCCGAACAAATAAATAAATAAGTGCCTAATGCGTGATAATGAGTTAAATAGGAATCCAGTCCATAAATGACTGACCCTGCATAATGTGAGGGTGAATGCAACTCTACTAGAAGGGAGCGTTAATTGCAGTGGCATGTGAGTTATCAATTGTTCAAAGACGACTCTGCTAAATAGGTGGTACACAAGTGTATCGTAAAATTACAATAGCATTGCTGTGGAGCCTCGGATAATGAAACGCGGGGGGGTTATTTTGACATTGTGCAGATGTTTACATAAAGAGAAAAGCCCTCAGATCACCACCGAATGGTGATCGGGCTCTTACCTCGATATCGTCTGTATCTCGAGTGCCAAGGTGATCGCTGTTGCACCTCATGTTTAAGAAAAAAGTTTGAAAGGGGCGGGGCCGCGGCACACGGTGCCACCGCTTGGTGCTATTGAGGGGCTCGTCTGCCCTCCGGCCAATGAGCACCTCCAGTGTAGTGTGTGAGGCTAGGTTACCATGGAGACATGGGCTGTGTCGATCCATGGTTAATATTTGAAATAAGATTCTTTTATGATTTTTAAGGGAGCGGGTTTGCTAAAGGATGTCAGTGCTTGTTAGCAAAAACTGCGCATAAGGACGGATCTCGTATAGTATCATGGAGTAGAGTGGCGCGTGGGTACATCCACGTTAGTTAATGGGAGGCTCATATGCTCTCTAGCAAAAGCGCCCCCCCAAGTACAGTGTTCAAGACTTAAAGAACACGATTAGTGTAGGTTTACAACGGCCTTAAAGCACAAGGAAGTATTTGATTTTAGATACTTGCCAGTACCTCAAAATTCCGGTGTGGTCGGCATTAACTCACATACGTGTTTGTGAACTGTGCAGGAAACCTAGCATGTGCCCGTAAGAACATCTTGCGCTAGACCATTTGACCCATGTCATTGATACATTTTGACAAGTCGTTGATGTACTGAATAGACTTTGTAAGTTCTTACGGTTCTACCAGAGTAGAACATTCATGTATTACAAAAGTGAGAACAGATTGTAGAGTAAGTCAAGGTACAAATCTCTAGAAATGTAAGAATATAGTAGTGCAATTCGAAATGGCAGTGTGGTCCGCCCTCTCTTACATGCGTGTTTGTGAACTACGCAAGAAGCCTAGCATGTGCGCTTAAGGACATAATGCGCTGGACCATTTGACCCATGTCACTATTACATTTTAACAAGCCGTTGATGAACTGCATAGACTATGTAAGTTCTTACGGTTCTACCAGAGAAGAAGATTCATGTATTACAAAACTAAAAACAGACTGAAGACAAAGTAAAAGTTCGAATGATTAGAAATGTAACACTTAGGTTGATGGAAGAATATAGTATTGCAATGCATGTCATATAAATCGGTATAGTATTACATTGGTTGCATATATAGTCTTAGAATGATTCAGACATTAATCTGCGTTCCCCATTGTTTACTAGCCTAGTTAGTTTAGGTCGTGTTGGCATACATACAATGGGAACAAAGTGGAAAGACGGATAATGTGACATGATAGTGACTTTCAAGGAAGGTTCTGGTCATTCAATGCAGGATATCAGGTAACGCCTAACATACCTTGTGTGATCAGTCATGGCTACTGTAGGCACAGTATAGTGAACTGTGTGTGTATCTATTCTGATTCCAGACCCGCCATTTGGGCATATGTTGCATCCATTTCATTCAGACCATTACTGACTGTGTTTAATAGGTGCATCCACTTGCATTCCCTAATGTTCAAGATAGGGCTGAGGTCTCCTCCTATAGGAACTAGGGTTACTTTTCCCAGCACAAGCCATTTCAATGATTCCAGGGTGTGGTTTTTGGTACAGAAATGTTCCACCAAAGGTGCTCCCACTGTTTGGCATCTAATACTGCTGCAGTGATGTAGGATCCGTTTTTTACCCTCTGTTTGGTCTGTCCTACGTACATTAAGTCACATGGACAAATAATGGCATAAATCACCTCACTGGTATTGCAGTTAGTATGTGATTTCAAGTTGATGGTGTGGTTTCTGTAGGCCAAGGTTTTGGTTTCCAGGCCTATTGAACATGCTTTACATCTTGTACATTTGTAGTGACCCACCACCTCCGGTAGGTTCCACACTGTTTGAATCGTTGGGGTGGGGGATGTTTCCAGTAGTGAACAGACTACATGGTCCCTGATGTTCTTGGCCTTTTTAAAGGCGTGCATGGGAGGTTCAGGCATCTCGATGGTATCAGAGATAAGGTCCCAAAGTCTGTTGATTGTCCTTATGTCATTGCTTCTTGTGCAGTGTGTTGTCACACATATCATTCTATCTTGTCCAGTTGCGCGTTCTTTGGGTATAAGTAAGTTTTCTCTATTGTTGTTCCAAGGCCCTCTTTCTGTCTCTCTTAACTAGTCTTTTTGGGTATCCTCTCACCAGGAGACGGGAGATGAGTTCCTCTGATTCCTTAAAAAAGCCTTCTTTCAGAGAACACTTCCTCCTGATGCGGAGGAACTGCCCAAAGGGTAAATTGTCACGGAGTCCTCTCGTGTGGTGGCTTGTATATCTAAGTAGTGTGTTTCTCTCAGTTGGCTTTCTGTATAGGGTGGTATACAAATGGTCATCATTGACCTTTATGCTAATGTCCAAGAAGTCAATGGTGTCTCTGTTGTATTGCATAGTAAACTTGATGTCTTCAGAAGGTGAGTTCAGCCAGGTAAAGAAGGATAACAGGTCTTGTTCCTCTCCTGTCCATGCAATAAGCACGTCATCGATATATCTTCGCCACTCGGTGATGTTGTTCCTGTATGGGTTAGTGGGTGATAGTATACAGCTTTGTTCAAAATCATCCATAAACAGGATAGCCAAATCTGGGGCAAAGGCAGCCCCCATAGCCACACCTTTACTTTGAATGAAAAATAATTTTTGAAAAACAAAAAAATTTTTGGTCATTGGTACTTCCAGTAATTCTATTACGAATTCTGTAGGTACGGAGGCAGGTTGCGATCTTCTTTGTAAAGCTCTTGTCATTGATTCCAAAGCAGGTGATTGTGGGATGCTCGTATAGTGCGAAACAATATCCATTGTCACCAGTATTTGCTTGCTCTTATCGAATGACATCTTATCCACCAAGTTGATCACTTGTATGGTATCTCTCAAATACATTGCAGTTGTTTCTGCCAGTGGTTTCAGAAAAAAGTCCACATATTTGCATATTGGTTCCAACAGGGACCCACATCCAGATATTATGGGGCGTCCAGGCGGTTTGAGTGGGTTCTTATGCACTTTGGGTAAAGTGAAGATGCTGGGAACTCTAGGGTGATTGACATTGAGATATTCATATTCCTTGTTAGTCAAAAAACCTGCTTCCTTCCCTCTTCTCGTGATGTCTTGAATCTTCACCCTGATCTCTCTTGTGGGATCAGCATTGATAGGTGTGTAACTGGTTCCATCTCTTAGCTGCAAATAGATCTCCGCTTTAGTCCTGAGTGTCTTGCATCACAATGGCTCCCCCTTTGTCAGCTGGTTTGATGACAATTGATTTATTACTCTTCAAGGTGTTGAGGGCTTCTCGTTCTCCCTTCGAAATATTGTGCTTCAAATACGGTCTCCTGGTGCAGATCTTCATCACATCCTGTAGCACCACACTTTCATTTGTCAAAATCTTGTGAGAGGCGGAGTGCGCAGGTGGCATGAATGTTGATGGAGGGCGCATTCAGTAAATGATGGTAAGGATATCGGTATGGAATGTTTGAAAAAATGTCTCAATCCTATCTTGCGGAAAAATCTGAATATTTCTGCCTTTATATTGAAGCGGTTGGCATGGGAGGTCGGTACGAATGACAATCCTTTGCTTAGCACACTCATCTCCTGCATTGAGAGTTCATGTGTTGATAGATTGATGATGGGGTTCGTCTGAGTTACCATCTGTAGGTTGTTCTCTTGCTGGAATCTCACTTGCTTGGGGTTCTGCCCCTGTTGTCTGCCTACGTCCCAGTTCTGTTGGTTCTGGCCTTGTCTTGGGCGTCTGTTCCAAGGACCGTCTCTGCCCCTCGGTGGTCTCCAGTTGGTATCCTCTAAAAAAGGTTGTTGTGGGCCCATCGGTCGATCTTGTGGTGTTTGGTACGATTGGACCTGGTACTAATAGCCGCTGCTTGCACCTGCTTGATCGTTGTCACTTCCCGTACTGTATGAAGAGTCTGAGAAGTTGATAAATCTCCTACCTCCTCGATATCCTCCTCTACCTCTGTAGAAGAAACGCCCCTGGTTATCCTGTTTGAAATAATCTTCTTGCAAATAAGGATATGTTCTCTTTTTGTCGTAGTATTGGATATCTTTCGCCAATTCATCTAGTTTCTTGGCCTGTGCTTCTACATCAAAGTCATTTAAAGTTTTCTCCAACCTTTCCAAGGTTTCTTTGGCGTTGACAAAGGCTGAATGGCTGCCTATCTCTGGTCTGAGATCTCTGATTTCCTTAGAAAGCAGTGCCACTTGTTCCCATGCCGTTTACACCCCTAGCACCATCCAATGGCGTGAGCAATTGTTTGCTACAAAGCTGAATCCTTCCTTAAATTTGGGGTTATCTAGAAAGATCGCCGGTTCATTGTAAACTTGTAGGCCTGGTGGTATTATATTCGCTTGGAGGTACTTGGTGAGCAAGTGAGCATGTAGTCTAGTGCGCGCCAGTTTTTTCTCTAAGCGTTCGAAATTATTTATCTTTTCATTCAATGAGTAATCAGCGTTGGGAGTATTGGATGATAAAAATGTAGTCCCTGAGTCTCCCTCTATCAGGCTTGTGATGTATTCTTCAGTGTAAGAAAGGGTTTCGTGTTCATTCATGATGTACCCCTTATTCAATAAACATTTAATCACAATATAGGAAAGAAAATACCCTCGCAAGAAAGCTCTTGCTCAGAGAGTGTTAAGTTTTTAATGGGGTAAGCCCATAAAACTACTGGACCTAGGTCATAATCACAGTATGTTCGATAAAGGGTCGAAGTAGTACCATAACCTTAAATTTACACAAACAATCCACCACAACGTAGTTACTACTCTGTTCACCAGGAACAAAGGTTTATTTTTTCATAAGTGAAACATTCATTAAGTGCTCTTATCAATCAAAGCATTAATGTTAATCCATGTATCTACTTAAGTGTACATTTATTGCATATGATAAGATACAGTGCTCACAGAGTAATAGAGAAAAAGAAGGTTTTTTGGGGACATGGGGGTGACACTACACCAGCGCAAAAACTTATCCTCAAGTGTTTACTATGTTTTGTTTACTTCAGCATTATTTTGTGTTTTTCTGCCAAAAAACTTCCACGGGCAAAGAATTTTAAAAAATTGCCCTTCTCCCAGCATGTTAGGGCCTCCCTGCAGGACATTGATACCCTGCACGGCATACCTGCAAGAAATCTATTGATTATCAAAACTATAACTTAGTGGTCTTGTGCCAGACTGCTTGCATGAATGTTTTCCACCTGCAAAGGCAGCTGAGGCTTCAGTGGCCAAAACCCAATGGATCCCCCATATCTAAATGGGATGAGGAGGAAAAGAAGTGCGTTCTGGGCCATTCACTTTTTTGGGAAGATGCCCAGGCATGCACCAATCTGTAAATGGTCTTCTAAAATCTTTCTCTAATGGAGCAAGGCAGGATGCTGTAGCTTGTGACTGCTTCACAAACTCAAATGCCTGAGTTTCAGGATTCTGCTAAAGTAGTATGTTTTGCTCTTAAAATCTCTGAGTGGACTAAATATGAAAAATGTAGTTGTCAATGTCCTCTCATCAAATAGATCCCCTTGCAACCATTCTCAATTTGTATCTTAAGACATAATAATTTTTTGATGCTTGAAATGTCGAAAGGGGCCAGTCTGATAATTGTAACCAGGCAGGGCTCCATGAGGCCATATAGCTTCTTCCTTCATTCCACTGAAGACCTTAGTTCCACAAATTGGTGATTCTCCACTACATCTGGATTAGCACATTGATAATTGTGTGGCCAGTCGGAACCAAGAAATGAGCCCCAAACTTTTATGGTCTCAGTTTCAGTGGGATCAAGCAACAGCAAAGCACTTCCTCTTAGTTGAAGTCTACTCCAGGGCTAGATTGGTCCTGTCCTTCATCATTTAAGTGAGAAAGCAGTGCTTAAATGCCACTTTATGAAGTTTACATCTACACAGCAAAGAATTTGCCTTAGTTTAGATGGAATCTTAGGAGGGATCTATCGGCCCATTTCACAATCATTCAAAATCATCTATGCTGCTCACCAGCTAAAACTTACTGAATCACATGCTGCACACTGTGACAAGTCCAGCAAGGTTACGCGTGGCCTGGACTGTTCAACATGAAGGGTGTGTAAACGAGCTGACAATGTATCCCTGGTCTCCCTTCCTTCGAAGTGACCCAAAGAGCCCAACTTAGGCCTACCAGGTGTTTAGAAGGAGGAGCCTGAGGGAAAGACAAATAGTGACAGAGTGGGCAGTTGCAGCCCCAACCTGAGAGAGACTGTCCATGCTGATGTAGGGGGTAGGATAGGAGGATTTGAAGTGAGATGGCAGTATCAATAAGTGTGGCGTTGTCGGTTATTTGCCATCCCTGCAGAGAGGAGGTTGGGATGCTGACTGGCATCCACGTCCAGACCTTGAAAGCCAAAATTAGAAAGAAGGTTGGAAGTGTGTACAGGGAACATACTGGGCTTTGTGCCATACTTATGCCTGCTTACAAGAGATGGAGCGCTGCTTAGGAGTTACAGCACTAAGCAGCATGGCCCAGAATGGAAAGCACGGGGCACGACATCGCTGCTGGGAACACTGGGAAGACAGATAATGCCCCAGCACCGGCTTGGTTTGCAAGAGTTACAGCTGTTTTACCCAGAACACCCGGAGTTATACAATTCTCCCCCC
>NW_028248316.1:0-42080 GCF_964263255.1 Lissotriton vulgaris | reverse complement strand
GTATTAATCGATCGAAAGTCTACATGGTTTTGAAATGGCCGACAACATGTGAGAAGTTTGCACTCAACGTCCCCAAGAACCTATTCAGGCTGGGTCTCGGTAATGTTGACCTTTCTTGGACACGGGAGAATGGTGATTTGGCTGACCAGGTAAGTATTGGTGTACTCTAGTGGGTCTGTAAGCAGAGCGACAGAGGGCCTCGATTTACATATTGATAATGTGGGCACCGGGGTTACCGTAGCTATTATGCTACCAATTCTTGCCTGTAAAAGTAATAATTTAAATGAAAGCAAATCAGTCCTAATCTGGCTGTCTATATGATACAATAGAAGGTCGACCCAGAAAGAGGATCGTTGGACGGTTGGCCTCGCTTACCTACATAACATTGGCTGGAAGTACATGGATAGCTTAGGACTTATATTGATAAACACAAACAAAGTCCTAGGTAATAAATTGATGTAAGGCTTTTGGAGAAGCCAGTGAAAAGGACCATGATACCCTGTGGAGTATGAATAGGAATCAAAGCATGATGGTCTTGCCACAATGCAATTTAGAAATCTATAAATCTGTCTTTCATCTTTAGCTTATCCCGGATCGCTAATGACCAGAGAGCTATTAATAATTACGAAAACAAAACCCATGAGGCAGTTTCATTCATTTCGAAGACCTCTTATTACTGTGAAAAAAGGGGTATATAGAACAGTAACACATTGTGAGAGAGCGATATGCATGTTGCACTGAATATAGATATATGTAACAACGCTGTACGTCATCAGGTACGGTGTAGTAGAAAACGTAACCTTGTCAAGCAAAGGGTTAGTGACCAGAATACTTTGGCCTTCAAGACACAGTAAGTGAAGGTTATAGAATGAGTTAACTAACCAATACATATATAAAATGAAAAGGACATATGATTAGTGGGAAATGAGGTGCCTTTTAATATTGTTTATGTCTTGTAGGTTGAATATCGAGACTTGAAGGGGTGAAATTCACACCATTCTATGACTCTCAGGAAATGCAGTTATAATCAAACTGTATATTTTTGAATGCTCAACTGAGTAGTGAGAGCAAATTTCAAATGGACCTTATATGATACGAACAAAATTACCTTAAAAAATATAGAACAGTTGGCAGAGTGGGGTCATTTTACATAAATTATAAAAATTGGCATGATAGACCAGGACACAGTTAAATCACTTTAAATGTGTTGGTGATTAAATAAAAGCGTATGGGATACAGGATTACTGTGGGTTTAAAGTATATTTTGAATAACGATCACAAATATATCGGATGGGGAACACCTAAGTAGCCAATGGTCTGCAGTGAAGTAACTAATGAGTACTGTATTGATAGTTGAAAAAAAATCTGTATTGTGAACTGATGAGGCTCTGTTATATTTTTTGTCTCCTTTTAGCTTTAGTTGCTATGTTGTGTGGGTGTGCATACATATGAATTTTCCTGATGAAGACGGGGATTGATCCTAAGTGCCGCTGAAACACTACGCCAACAGAATTTTTAAGAAACTGACTTGTTTTTAATTGCAAACTGTTTTTAATAGCTTGTGTGTTTATATGTGGTATATATAAATTTTGATTATAAACAACAGAGGATTTGTCTATGAAATTGTGCAAATGTGATACAATGCTTAGACGATTTATTTAGTATATCAAGACGCTAGGCATTTTTCTCCCAAATGTGTATATAAAGAGACAATTGTTTATTGGCAATACAGATTATTAAGTCAAATATTGTAAGCTATTCAGTGCAGCCCTATTGGACTACTAGTAGATCTAATGAGATTTTTGTAGCACAAAAGGAAAATTGTTTGTTGATTGGTTACCCTACCCAGTCCTTTGGCTCAAAAGGGTGACTCTTTTGTACTTGGAATTTCCTTTTCTATTCCACATTGAAGACCAATCTGAAATCCTTAATGGATGTGAATGCATCATAGACCTTATGGAGAGCAATCTGAGCTGGAGTGACTGTGTCGAGTGATTTATTTCCCGTCATCTCCTGGTGAGAGCGGAGTCCATGATTATTCCTTTTATTTACCCTGAGCATGCAAATGCCTAAAATCATCTGCATGCTCCTCCCATTTGGCCATGCCCCATATTCCTCAGTGGTATGCAAAGGTCATCCCACCTTTTCCCACGTTGATGGACAGCTTAACAAATTGCCCTTGAACGCTTTTCCACCGATTTTGGTGACATTTTATTGATGAAGAGAAAGATGAGAAGAATTTCACCAAACAAATAGGCACTTACATCATTTAGTTAAGGGGAATTACCCTTGTTTGGCAGAGATTTACTTCTTTGTAATCTCATTGTCTTCTCTTGACGAGAGTTCATGTTATCACAGATTTATGAATGAAGACGTTCAAGGAACAATCAGATTTCCTAAATTACATGCACACCTCATAGTCCTTTTCGCAGCTGTAGCGTAGAATATGCACAAGACGTTTGCCCAATGAGGTGGCACTTACTAATTAACCAAATGGAAGTACTAGAGTTGGGTAGACTTTTGCGGCAAAACTGGGGACTTGGTAAAAATTAGGTTTGATTCCGGCCCTGGTGCTGATGTCATAGAAATGAAACCACAACAGGATACACTTACAAATAAAAACATAGCAGTTACCCCAGTTGAAGCTCCACTTCAGTAAAGCACAAACAATCCTAACTTCTTGGGCTTAGCAAAGTCAAAGCAAGTGTGTTTCATCAAGAATTCCACATTGGAAAATGAATTTACCTCCTTTAAGCATTTCATATCATCATTGATTCATTGGAGCACAATCTGTTGTGTAGTGACTGTGAATAGTGGCTCTTTCTTGTCACCTTCTGGTCAGAGGAGAGGCCATGCTTCTCCCTTTTAAAAACATTAAGTATAAAAATGAACAAAATGCATAGCACAACTCCCAAACTCACTCACAGACATAAACAGGCACTCACACGTCCAATCACAGACCCACACAGGCTCTCACAGACCCACTCACAGAGCCATACAGGTACTCACACACATATTCACATACTCACACAGGTATTTACAGACCCACTCAGATATCTGCACAGGTACTCACACCCCCATTCAAATAATCACACAGGCACTCATAGACCCACACAGGTGCTCCCAGACCCACTAACAGACAGATACCAATACAGGCTTAGAGACGAGTTAAGCAAGTTGCTTTACCAGTCTATAATCTCTTGAATGATCAAATGAAAGTACACCACACAAGGTATATATCAAATATATATGTATTTATTCTAAACACAACCTCTCTGGTCTCTTTATGAATTCAGAGGTAAAAGTATAATACAAGGAACTCAGGGGTCGATTATGATGGCGGACTGACCTGCGTCCGTCCGCCATCCCCGAGGTGGAGGGACCGTCAGCAGGGGCAGCGGCGTACCCTCCATTGCAATTAGGATGTGACTGCCACCCTGGCGGTCACATCCGGTATATTTAACATTGCGGCGGGTGCTGCTTTAAGCAGCACCCGCCACAAAGTTAAAAGTGCATGCTGTGCATTTGCATGCACAAAGCGGCAGGCACCGCGCGGTACCTGCCGCATTGTGCATGCAACTGCAGGGGGGTACCATAGTTACCCCCCATGTGCACCCCCCACCACCCCCTTCACCCTGGGGGTCCGCAACGGGCCCCCAATGCAAGGACTGTATGCCTTTTCGTGGCGGCATTGCCGCCACGGAAAGGCATAGCCCCCAGCAATCCTAATATGGCTTTCCGTGTCTGATAGACACAAGCACCATATTAGAGCTTTTCCGCCGCGATCTCCTTGCGACCGCGGCGGAAAAGCAGCGGACGGTCTTCCCATCTGCCACGGTCCCCCCCGCCATTGTAATATGGCGGGGGAAAATAGGTGGCGGACGGAACGCCACCGCCTGCATGGCGGTGGCGATCCGTCTGCCATCCTAATTGACCCCTATATTAGCATATGATAGTTGCACAGTATACGTAATGCCCTAGGGGCCTCACAAACCATATACTAAAATAGTGGTATAAGAACCATGTGAGGGTTAGAAAGCAGGGCTAGGGCCTGTAGAACCGCTGGGGCAACCAGGAACCACCCAAGGTAGGGATGCAGGAGACCTACAGGGGACGCGTGTAGTGTCTAATCACAGCCGCTAATCACCTTTGACTTTCTATGGAGAACGAACAAGTTACAATTTTAAAGAATGAGGGCACTTAGAGGTGAAGTACGATGGAACCCTTTTACACTAGGACACTTCGAGAGTCAAGACCCGTGGGAGCACTGGAGTACTCGTGTTACCTCACACAGGGAAGCCAGCTGCATAGGAGTATTTTGGGGTCGGGTTTCGTCGCCGATTCCAATTGAGAGCTGAGAAGAAATACTGCAGGCGACCAGAGGAAAAGAGTCCTGGTGGATCCAAGGGTGGGTCGGAGATGTGAAGTACCTGAAAGCAGAGGGGACAGAGTCTGGGTCACTAGCCAGTGACCAGGATGGCGAAAGAGGTGAAGCTAGACTCTTCAGCCATGAGGACCAGAAAGCGTCATCGACAAACGGGAGCTGGATTTGAGCTGTACCACAAAGGATGTCGATTGCTGCAGTGTCAGAATCCGGATTGTACCCAACAAGCTTTGGCAACAGCAACCCATGCAAGATGATAACATTGGCTTGGGTTCAGACCAGCAAGATCTGAGGAACTCCTTCTTTGGAGGGGAGTCAGAGCCAATCTGAAGCAACCAAGAAAGCTCAAGAAACAAAGGATTGGCCTTCATGGGGACTCACTAGCCAACGGACTAGGAACCACAAAGGAGACTCGAGCTGCGGTGAAGAAAGGGGATGCGCAAGTCACTCATGGAGTGCTGGCCTCTGTACTTCAGTGCAAAAGTTGCTTGGGGAAGGGGCTTCAAATACCCCAATGCACAACTTTTGGATACCTCGGGAAGTAGGTGAAGTTGCAAAAGCGCAGGATGTCCAGGAGTTCCGGTCGCACGTCTCTCGTGTCAGCTACAGGTCTCAGCTCTGCTGGGAACTCATGTCAGCTTCAGAGATGTCTGTAAGTCCGTGTCCTGTGTTGCAATTTCTTCAGGATCCGGCGGAAGCCTCGAAAATGTAGACTGGTAAAGATGCTTCTTTGGTGCCTGTTTGAACAGGGAGGTTACTCCTTGACCTCAAGGGAGATTCTTCAGTCTTTCAGTCAAAATGAAATGTCGAAGGTCCATGAATTCTTATTCAGAGTTTCGTCCAGAGTAATCTATAGTCCTAGGGACTGGGCTCCTATTCTTACAGTAAGTTTAGGGATTGGACTAACTCTAGGGTCCCACCTATGGGAGGACCTGGGGAGGGGGTGGTTACACCTCTTCCCCTTTGTCCAGTTTCACGCCAGAGCTGGGGCTGAGCAACCCAGCAACCGGTTTGAACTGGGAAATGCATGGAGCACCTTGTGTGCCCCAGGCAGTGTCTGAAAAGCATTCACTGAATGCAACCCACCCTGCCCCAATACACTAAGCCTGTCTTCTAGAGGTGGCAGCACCTCCCTGGACAGGAAACCTATTTTCCAGGCCTCCCCTGCCGGAGTTTCATCTAGCAGCAGGAGGGAAGACTCTTATCTGTGGCAGCAGCATCCATTTTGTGATGCTGGGGCTCTGTTTAACTTTAACCAGGTTAACCAGTGTGTACATGTCTTCTCCCTCTAGAAGGGTGAATGCCAGAGTTTCATCTAGCAGCAGGAGGGAAGACTCTTATCTGTGGCAGCAGCATCCATTTTGTGATGCTGGGGCTCTGTTTAACTTTAACCAAGTTAACCAGTGTGTACATGTCTTCTCCCTCTAGAAGGGTGGAATGCTACCCCCGCCGCCAGAACTGGCGGGGGAGTAGTATTCAAAAGTGTTTGACACCAAACACAACATGTTTTTATAAAGCCAAACCAAAGTTAGCATTCACCGCGAGGATTATAATGCCCTTAAAAGAGTATATGGTATGGCTATATCATAGAACAGCTATAATGAGATATTTCCAAAAGCTGCAGAGGTGCTCAGCTCATGCTAGGGCACCCTCTCACACAAAACCAAGCACTCTACCTTCAGGATTGTCAAGGCCTGCCATAGGAGTGACCTATAGGTTAATATGTGTCTATATACAGAGGTAGCTATAGGTATACCATATCTAAGTAAGGTGTGCTTACACCACCTGACCCAGGCTGCAAGTTCAGACCTGTGGTGTCAATTTGGAAGGCTAACTATGGGTGGCATAATACATGTTTCAGCCCCTGGTAGGCCTCTGGGGTACCTATGCCCTGGGTACCAAAGGCACCATATACAGTGACTCACAAGCGTAACACAGTAACCAATCTGGTATGTACCTAAAGTACATGGAATCCATTTTATAGAGAAATCAGATAGACTGGGGCCCTGAATAGCAGGATCCCAGTCCAACTAAGTAAAAAACCAGCAAAACACCAGGCAAAAAGTGGGGATAACTATGCAGTAAGATTCCACCTTCCTACACAACTCCCCAAACAAAAGGAGATAAGGCTAACCTTGCCCAGTTGAGCCTATATTGACTGAGTGGCCATATAAGGAAGTACCTGCACTAGCATGGTTACCCCCTGTCTTATGGTCCAGTAAGCAATCCCTCGCCCTAAGGGTATCAGAGGGTCTCCACCAAAGGGAACTACTATCTCTTGGGTGTTTTGGTAAAGTTAAAGGCTGGTGTTGGGATTGACTATTGAAGTGAGACCCTATTAAGGGTGGGCTCAGCTTCCTCAAAACACTGTCCACCATAAATGCCTTTCTTTCCATGACTGAGTTGCACTGTGCTCTCAGGGTCAACCTTTGGCTGCCTAAAGCTGGGGGTTGGATCCCTTTTTGCTGAACCACTGGAGGGACAGGGCAGGTTTGAAACCACTGGGTTCCAGGTTTTCCTTGGCCCAATAGAGTCCATCTGGGTAGGTCCCTACACAAGGGTAAGGGGAATTTCTCAGCGGGTTGAGGAATTTGCACCTGGCTAGGGCTACTAGACTGAGTTCCTCTGGACAGGAGGCCCTTTGTGGTCCACTGAACTCCCTGACCTCTGCAGCCCTGGGCTGACTGAGGCAGGGTAGAGAGGGGAAGGTTACCTGTTCCAGACTGGGTACCACCTTGGAAGGGTCCACTGACATCAGGGCCTCTGCCGGGCCAGGCCTCACTACCTCTGGGGGAGTTCCTTCACAAGGGGTAGGGTCAGTTCCCTGAGGAAGCTGACCCTCACCTAAAGTCTGGTGGGAGGGAGACTTTTCTTCCTCCCCAATGCTCTCTGTCTGATTATACTGATCCATAGTTTCAGGCTTCAACAACACTAAAATCTGTCTGGGTTTGGGCTGTGGCCCTCACAGCTCCACTAACCTTTTCAGGAAGGCCTATCATCTTGGAATGGGTCTTTTTGTTTACCTCAGCACAGGCTTAGAGTTCTAGATCATTGCCTAGTAAACAATCTACAGGCAAGTTTGGGGTTACTGCCACTCTCTTTGGGCCAGTGACTCTTCCCCAGCTGAGATTTATTACAGCCATGGCATGATCTGACTTCACTCCATCAATATTGGTCACCTGGTATGAACACCCAGGTAAAAGCTGTTCTGTGGGTACTAGTCTCTGTGCCACCATGGTGATACTAGCCCCTGTGTCCCTAAGGCCACAACCGTGTGACCATTGATGTGGAGCTCTTGTCTGTACTTGCCCAAGGTATTGAGACAAGCAGTGAAGTTGGCAAACCCCATGCTACCATCACAGACTAGAGTTGCTGTAGTAGGGGACCTGGGTAGGCCAGAATCCATCAGAGTGTCCCAAGAAAACCCAACCAAATTTTTGGGTTCACTCCCACCATCTGGGGGATTACTACTAGTAGTAACAGGAGGTGTTGGAGTATTACTTGGAGGAATAATTTCCCTATTGCTGGCTTTTGGGCAACTGCTGTCAGTTTTCCAGTGGCCAGGGTTGTGGATTTATCTTTAGATTTATCCCCACCTTTCTCTTGTGGTTTGGTAGAATCTTTCTTCTGGTCACCACCTTGATTTTTAGGCCTAACCCTGGTTCTGACACATTTGCCTGCCTTCTTCCCCAATTCTTGGTGAGAGGTCAGATCAGAGTCCACCAGGTAGTGGTGTAAAAGCTGGTTCTAACAATTATTAAGGATCTGCTCCCTCATAATCAAATTATACAATCTTGTAAAGTCTTGCACTTTGCTGCCCTGTAACAATCCTTCCAGAGCCTTAGTAGCACAATCTACAAAAGCAGTCCAGTCCTGAGTCTGTGTCTTCTGGGTGTCTCTGAACTGCAGCCTATACTGGTCAGTGGTTAAGCCAAAACCATCTATCAGAGCACTCTTCAGGACATTGAAATTGCCAGCATCCTCTTCTCTTACAGTGAGGAGCTTGTCTCTACCGTTGTCTGCAAAGGAGAGCCACAAGATTGCTGCCCACTGCCATGATGGTACCTGATGTACTTTACAGGCCTTCTCCGGTGCAGTTATCCATTTGTGGGTGTCATCCCCAGTCTGATAGGGAGGGACAATCTTGCTTAGGTTTCTATGGTCATAAGACCTGTCCCTACCACTACTGATATTGCTGCCGCCATAGGTCTCTAGCCCCATCTTTTTTTTCTCTCTCTCTCAAGAGCTAGGGTCTTTTTTTCTAAGGCTACTTTACTTCTTGTTTCCTTATCCTAAGCTCGGCTTCTCTCATCCTAGCTTCATGCTCACTCTTCTCAGGAGAGGTTCTCCTCCTATTGGCAGAGGCAGTGGGCCCTAGAGATGTACCAGAATGGTCAGATTCCACTGAAGGTGATCTTTCCCTTCTAGGCACACCACCAGGTCTACTTGGGTGGATGGAGGGAGGCCCATTCTGTCCTTCTTCATCTCTAGGTAGACTGGGATTCCCCAGGTTGAATCTACTGACATCAACATGGTCTGCATCATCATCATCATCAGAGTTCTGATGGGGCTTCCCATTAGGATCCTCTTCTGCTGAAGTAGCAATAGGGTAAGTGATAGATAGTGTAGGGGTTTAATTTACTATTGTAACTCCAGTAAGGTGTAACAGTAAGGTAAGTAATGGATAGAGTTGGGATAAAAATGACTATTCTAACTCCAGTGAGGTGCAGCAGTAGGGTACTTAATGGATAGAGTAGGGGTAAAAATTACTGTTCTAACTCTAAGGAGGCGTAGCGGTCGAGAAATTATTGAAGAGTGTAGGGGTTTAAATTACTAATCTATATCCAGTGAGGTGTAGCAGTAGATAAAGTGTAGGATAGTGTAGGGGTTTAAAATACTATTCTAACTCCAGTGAGGTGTAGCAGTAGGGAAAGTGTGTGATAGTGTAGAGGTTTAAATTACTTTTCTAACTCCAGGGTGATGTAGCAGTAGAGTAAGCGATGGATAGTGTAGGAGTTTCATATACTATTCTAACTCCAGGAAGGTGTAGCCGTAGGATAATTAATGGATAGAGTAGGGATAAAAATTACTATTCAAACTCAAGTGAGGTGCAGCAGTATAGAATGTGTAGGATAGTGTAGGGATTTAATTTAGTATTCTAACTCCGGAGTGGTGTAGCAATAGGATAAGTGATGGATAGTGTCAAGTCAAGTCAAGTCAAATAATTTATATAGCGCACTACATACCCAGAGGGTCTCAAGGCGCTTGATGGGGTGGGGAATTACTTGTCGAATATCCAGGTTTTCAGTTGCTTTCTGAATGCTAGATGGTTCTGAGTGAGGCGAAGGTGAGTTCCAGGTTTTAGCTGCCAGGTAGGAGAAGGATCTTCCTCCCATATTAATCTTGTTGATGCGAGGTACAGTGGCAAGGGCTTGGTTGGAGGAGCGTAGCTGGCGGGGGGGGGGTGTAGAAGGAAAGTCGAGTGTTGAGGCATTCGGGTCCGAGTTCGTAAAGTGCTTTGTGTGCGTGGGTTAGGAGGCGGAATTTTATCCTCCTATTGACGGGGAGCCAGTGGAGGTCTTTCAGGTGATCAGATATGTGGTCGTTACGCGGGATGTCTAGTATGAGTCTGGCTGATGCGTTCTGGATGCGTTGGAGTTTTTTCTGAAGTTTTGCGGTGGTGCCGGCGTACAGGGTGTTCCCGTAGTCTAGGCGACTCGTGACCAGTGCGTGGGTGACCGTTTTTCTGGTTTCGGTGGGGATCCAGCGAAATGTTTTTTTGAGCATGCGAAGAATGTTGAAGCAAGATGATGAAACGGCGTTGACTTGTCTGTTCATCGAGAGAGAGGAGTCCAAGATGACGCCTAGGTTCCGTGCGTGGTCCGACGGGATGGGTGCTTTTCCAAGGGCCTCTGGCCACCAAGAGTCGTCCCAGGCGGAGGGAGAGGTACCTAGGATAAGGACTTCTGTTTTGTCTGAGTTCAGTTTCAGATGGCTGTGCTTCATCCACTCGGCAACTTCTTTCATTCCTTCATGTAGGTTGGTTTTGGCGGTGGTCGGGTCTTTGGTGAGTGAGAGGATCAGTTGAGTGTCATCAGCGTAGGAGATGATGTTGAGGTTGTGTTGGCGTGCGATGGTCGCGAGGGGGCTCATGTATACGTTGAAGAGGGTGGGGCTGAGTGAGGATCCTTGTGGAACTCCGCAAGTGACTTCAGTGGACTCTGACTTGAATGGTGGGAGGCGGACTCTTTGAGTTCTTCCGGCAAGGAACGAGGAGATCCATTCCAGTGCTTTTCCTTGGATTCCGATGTTTCTGAGGCATTGTAGGAGGGTGCTATGACAGACTGTGTCGAAGGCTGCGGAGAGGTCAAGGAGGATGAGGGCGACTGTGTCTCCATTGTCCAGTAGAGTACGAATGTCGTCTGTTGCTGCGATGAGGGCGGTCTCAGTGCTGTGTTTGGCTCGGAAGCCGGATTGTGAGAAGTCGAGGGATTTGTTGGTTTCGAGGAAGGCGGCGAGCTGGTTGTTGACAGCTTTCTCGATGACTTTGGCCGGGAAAGGTAGGAGCGAGATGGGGCGGTAGTTTTTGAGTTCGGTGGGGTCGGCTGTGGGTTTTTTCAGGAGGGCGCTGAGTTCGGCGTGTTTCCAGCTTTCCGGGAAGGTGGCGGAGTTGAAGGAGCAGTTGATGACGTCCCGGAGGTGAGGTGCTATGATGGAGTCTGCTTTGTTGAAGATGTGGTGAGGGCATGGGTCTGTAGGGGAGCCAGAGTGAATGGTGTTCATCAGGCGGATGGTGTCCTCGGTGGAGATAGGGTTCCAGTGGTTGAGGATGTTCGAGGGGGGTGAGGGTACGGCAGAAGGTTGTGAGGGTTGGTTTCTGGGTTGGTTGTCGAAGCTGTTGTGGATGTCTGCGATTTTGTCGTGGAAGAACGAGGCTAGGGAGTCGCAAAGGGTTTGAGAGGGAGTGATGTCGTTGGAGTTGGCAGAGGGGTTGGTAAATTCTTTGATGATGTTGAATAATTCCTTGCTGTTGCGGGCGTTGGTGTCTAGTCGGTCTTTAAGTGCAGCTTTCTTGGCAGTCCGGATCAGTTGGTGGTGTGTGCGGGTGGCGTTTTTGAAGGCGTCCTTGGTGCTGGTGTTCGGGTCTTTTTTCCAGGCCTTCTCGAGGGAGCGACAGAGTTTCTTGGATTTCTTAAGATCATCGTTGAACCAGGGAGCGTTTTTGCGGTCTAGTTTGTTTTGACGTTTTTTCAGAGGTGCTAAGTTGTCGGCGCTGTTGGTTAGCCAGTGAGTGAAGTTCATGGCTGCTTGGTTGGGGTTCGAAGAGTGGGCAGGGGGGTTTTGGAGAAGCGAGGAGGAGATCTGGTTGATGGTGATTTTGTTCCAGTTTCTTCGTAGAGTGGGTTGAGGATGGTTGTGCGTTGTGGTCTTTTTGTAGACAAAGTGAACGCAGCTGTGGTCCGTCCATTGGAGAACTGTGGTGTGACTGAAGGAGATATGTTTGCTGGAGGTGAAGATGGGGTCGAGTGTGTGGCCTGCGTGATGAGTGGGGGTGTTAACAAGTTGTTTGAGTCCAAGGTTGGCGAGGTTGTCCAGTAAGGTGGTGGCGTTGCTGTCGTTGCTCTTTTCCAGATGAAAATTGAGGTCTCCCAGTAGAATGTAGTCCTCAGAGGGGAGGGCGTGAGGAGTGATAAAGTCAGTGATGTCTTCACTGAATTGTGCACGGGGTCCTGGTGGCCTGTAGAGGAGGGTATCTCTGAGAGTGGTCTTGGGGTCGGTGTGGATCTGGAAGTGAAGGTGTTCGGCGCTAGTGAGGTTGACGTCTGAGCTGGTTGAGATGCGGATGGAATTCTTATGGATGATGGCGATGCCTCCTCCTGTTTGCTTGGTGCGGTCTTTACGAATAATCTTGTATCCTTCCGGGATGGCGATGGTGATGTCTGGGGCTGAGGAGGCGTTCATCCATGTTTCTGTTAGGAAGGCGACGTCCGGAGAGATGGTGTCTAGTAAATTCCAAAGGTCGATGGCGTGTCTGTGGACCGAGCGGGTGTTGAGCAGGATGCATTTTAGGTGGTTGGTGTCAGATCTCTGTTTGGTGTTCGTGGATGTGGAGTTGGTCTTGGTGCCGTCAAATTTGCAGGAGTTACATGTGAAGGGTCCATGGGTGTGTCCAGGGGCGGCTTGGACGCAGGTGGGGAGACGGCCGGGATTAAGGGCTAAGAGGGTGGAGGCGGCATATGTAATGCGGGTGGGGTGGGTGGTACGGGGGCCAGGAGGTCTGGCGCTGGGCGCGGGCTTGGCGCGGACAGGCGTAGACGGGCTTACCTTTGGCGCACCTTCGGCGCGCATGGGGCGCGAACGCTGCGCGTAAAAGTATCTGTCATATATGGATAGTGAGGGGGAGGGTAAGTAATGGATAGATTAGGGGTAAAAATTACTATTCTAACTCCAGGGTGATGTAGCAGTTAGGTAATTAATGGATAGTGTAGGGGTAAGAATTACTATTCTAACTCCAGGAAGGTGTAGCAGTTGAGAAATTGTAGGTTAGTGTAGGGGTTTAAAATACTATTCTAACTCCAGTGAGGCGTAGCAGTAGGGAAAGTGAAGGATAGTGTAGGGGTTCAATTTACTATTCTAAGTCCAGGGTGATGTAGCAGTAGAGTAAGTGATGGATAGTGTAGGGGTTTAATATAGTATTCTAACTCCTGGAAGGTGTAACAGTAAAGTAAGAAATGGATTGAGTAGGGGTAAAAATTACTATACTAACTCGAGGGTGGTGCAGCAGTAGGGTAAATAATGTAAATGTAAATGTAAATGTAAATGTTGTATACTTGTAAAGCGCACAGCTGCCCACAACGCGGGCGTCCCGGCGCTGTATACTGCTGGGGAACCCGTCCTGGCTTTCCCTGTGAGATGGTCCTTTCTGGGCACCCCCAAGGTGAGACCAGGCATCCCCGGCGTTGAAGGGGCCGTTGTGAAGATTAAGCAAGCTATTGCCCGGAGTTGCAGAGTGGAACCCAAAGTTAGAGTAGGCGCCGAGGTGAGAATTATCAGGCCCGCTGACATTTTGACCCAAGACCCTGCCGCGTTGGGAATCGAGCCCTGGTCCCGGGCCGATCTCAGCTTCCGGGTCTGCCGCGTCTAACCATTGAGCCACACTTCTCCACTTCTCCAATAATGGACAGGGTAGGGGTAAAAAATACTATTCTAACTCCAAAAAGGTGTAGCAGTTGGGTAAATGTAGGATAGTGTAGGGGTTTAAATTACTATTCTTACTCCAGTGAGGTGTAGCAGTAGGGAAAGTGTAGGATAGTGTAGGGGTTTAATTTACTATTCTAACTCCAGGAAGGTATAGCAGTTAGATAAGTAATGGATAGAGTAGGGGTACAAAATACTATTCTAACTCAAGTGAAGTGCAGCAGTAGGGAAAGTGTAGGATGGTGTAGGGGTATAATTTGAAAATCAGACTCCAGGGTGATGTAGCAGTAGGGTAAATGATGGATAGTATAGTGGTTTGTAACTGATGTATGATAAAAAAATTCAAAGTTAGACAAATTCATGAAATTTCCCAAAAAATAATGTATTTTTTTCAGATAATGTCAGCAGATAAACCTGCCACATATATCAAATCTAACAGAGGAAACAGATTATTAAAACATGCAGGATATATATATATTGTAAGGAGAGAATAAGTGAACCACAAAGACACTGGAGGTGCGTGCAATATTACTCAAGTCATTGCAAAGGCAGAGCGGTTACTCTTGATGAGACAGTCATAAAAGCAACAAACCACAACCACTCTGCCTCTGCAATGGTCATTGAAGTTCGTGAAACTATAAACGAGATCATGGATATTGCAAGCACCTCCAATGACACTTCTGGTTCTATTTTAAGGGAGGCTGCTCAGCATGTCCCCAGTCATGTAGCTAGCAGTATGCCTATAATTCCTAATCTGAGAAGAATAATTCAAAGACAAAAGCAGGCAAATAACACAAATACAAACACTCCACATACCTTTTCTGATATTCACATTCCTCCTGAACTCACTATATATTTTTCTAAAGAACCTTTCCTCCTGCATAACAACCAAAACCCTCTTAAACGTATAGTAGGGTAGAATTTTATTTGATTAATTAAAACCATTACAAAAATATAAATGCTTAAAAAGTACTCTAAAACATGCATATATAACACAGTAAAAAAGTGTCATAAAATGAATCGATCAACCCCCTAAAACCAGCAGCATCGTTACATCTCAGTAGGAACAAATTTAACATATACTTTGAGCGTCAGCCTTACATAATTTCTTTTCCACATGAAGAGCGAATTGAACAAATTGCTGTATAATATGAACATTGTCACCAGTTAGGCAAAATATTAATGCTGATCTACATATTCTAATTCCCATTATTTTAAAAATAGGTTTTAAAATTGTTTTCCGTTCCTGCAACATTTTTGGGCATATTGTTATCATATGCAGCAGGGTTTCATCATACTGCCCACAGAGCCTACAGATATTTGATGCCCATTTAGACACCCATTTAGGGGTTCTATCTTTGGTGTAATAAATTCCAAACCTTAATAACATAAATTTCAATTTAATTAGGGGTTTTTGATGAAAAAATAAATAGGGTTGATCCGTATTTTACCAAAAGAGTTGGCAATAGACCAAAAATGAGTTTTTTTCCTCAACTCATCTTTGTCCAAGACTTCTGACAACAGAGCAGCAGTTGAAATAATTAATTTTTTAAAAACCATGTTACTCCTTGTTTCATCTTTCAACTTAGGGCATTCAAAATTTAGGATACACTCAGCTAGATAGTCCTGCCAACTTCTGGAATATTCACCTTTTAAAATCTCACACCAGCACATATTGGCCAGCGTGCCCTCTTTGGCCTGAGATAATGACAGTAATGTTTTTAAAAATGTAGCTTGACGAACCCAGAGCTGATTTCTTAGGCCAAATTCCAATCTTATATTGGCACGTGGGATCTGCCTAGGAATCCTAAAGACTGATTTATATGTCCTTGCCACAATGCTCTCCAACACTTTCACATCTCTACCCTTAAAAAGTATGGACCCGTAGTCCAGGGAGGGAATAAGTTTAGCTTTCATAACTTTAAGCAAGTGGTCATAATTGGGACATAATAATTTATCTCTCAGTTTTCGAAAAGCGAAGGCAAGTGAGGACCCTTTAGCCTCTAAGTTATCAAAATGCTGTCTAAATGACAAGCCATTGTCAAATGTAATCCCTAAATATTCATATGCTTTAACACATTCAATAGACATGCCATTGATAGTCAAATCCTTTAACCCTAGTTTGCCTTTCCCAATTAACATTATTATTTTTTTTTTATTAATTGTTAAACCATTTTGAGTTACATATGAACTAAACGAATGTATTAATCTTTTTAATTCGATCATGGTTTGACTCAATAAAATGGTATCATTAGCATACTGTAGGTATTTAATTTCTTTATCAGTTACAGCAGGAGAATGCGATATTACATCATTAAAATGGGATGGAAGATCAGACATGAATAAATTAAAAAGACAAGGAGCGAGCACACATCCTTGCTTTAAGCCGACATGCGTTTCAAGACGCCGGGTAGGATGTCTACCGTCGCCAATTTTGACCTAGACCCAGGTTTTGGAGTACAATAATTTAATCATTTTTAAAAGGGTTTCTAATATACCCCACTTCCTTAACTTAGACCAAAGAATATTTCTGGGAACCGAGTCAAAAGCGGCTTTTAAGTCGATAAAACATATGTACAATTTTTGTTTACTACAAATCGCTCTTTTTCCTATTAAAGACAATAATATCAAGTTAGTAAGAGTCGATTCTTCCTTCCTAAAGCCTGTTTGAAAAATAGGGATCAATTCTTCTTTTTCCACCCAAGTTTCCAACTCCTCCAACAGACAACTTGCAAATATTTTCGCATCTACGTCTGTGAGGGTAATTAATCGATAACTTGCAGGGTTCCTCTGGGGCCCACTTTTGTATATTGGCTGTATAATGCTGCCCTTCCATGAATCCTGAATACAGCCTGAGATAAGAATGTAATTAAAAAGGAGCGTTAATAGTTCTGGCCAGTACCTGATTTTAGCTTTAAAAGTAGCAATCGGAATTCCATTAGGGCTGGGTGCTCCATTTGATCTAATTTTAAGGAGAACTTCTTTAACTTTGTCCACCGACCATAACTCACTATCCATGGTGTCTGGTGTATCCTTAATATCAAAGCGGTCACACTCATCACATGGCTCCATTTTACATTGGTGGACAAGACATTCAGACACCTCAGTAGGTTGGCTTAGGGGGGTTATTTTCGTATTAAAAAAATGTATCCAACTAAGTTCATCTATATTGGCACTTGTATTCCTAAAATTTCCATTTTCTAAGTTATTAATAAAGTCCCAAAACAGTCGCAGATTCTTCGATTTACATGCATGGTGGAGTTTGGCCCAAGTTTCTTCATAATATGATTGTTTAGCCCTCCAAATTTCATTCTTGTAACCCCTCTTTAGGTCTTTAATCTTAAGTGACATTGAAAAATAATTATTCCCATTTGCTTTTCTATATAATGATCTTATTGTTTTGTTAAGGGACCGTTTGAAATATAATAAACGGTGACAGAACCACCTGGGTTCTTAGGAATCAGGATTACACCCCCAGTTGGTTCCCTATTAGGGAATTTATTCAATAAGGAGTCACACAGAGTGGGATAAATAGCAACTATTGAAGTCCCTTCAGATTGAACGGCCGGGGCATCAAGAATTAAAAACGAGAGAAAATCAATAATATCTTTCTTAGTTTTCTCACTCCATATTACCTTTTTAGATTAAAAGCTGCCGGGGCAGTTCTTAATATTCTGGTTTCTGATAAATACTCGAAGGGTAGACTAATCGTAATAACTTGTGGATTATGGTCACTCTCAATTCTTGGAACAACCTCATAACTTTGAACTAATTCTGAGAGTTTATCTGATAATATCTTATAGTCAATTTTCGAGAGACAGTCAGTTTTATTAAATGTTGGAAAATACTCTCTATCATGCAAAATTGTTAGATTATATTTAATAAATTCACAATTGGACCATTGGGCTAAAAGATCTGAATGAATATCCCGCTTTTTATAAGATACAAGGTGAGTATTAAAATCCCCAGAAATAATCAGCTGTGCATCCCTATGATCATAATATAGCACTTTCACCATAACTGGATAAGTTGAGTTGATCGAACCTTTTTCTTCGAACTTAAATAAACATTTAAAATGATCAACGATTGACTAGCTACTAATTTAATGCACTGAATCCATTTCGCTTGAAAGTCTATCTCGTAGTGTTCAACGTTAAGACTTAAAGAAACATATATTGAAAGTCCCCCACTTGGTCGACCATAGGTGGCGTCCCTACATGCCACATTCAGATATTCGTAATAGCCGATCAGAGGTGAACTAACCAGGTTCCATGTTTCTTGCAAAAGTAACAAATCAAACGATTTTAAAAAACCTACCACATTTACATCCTCTAAAAGAGTATTAAAACCATTTGTGTTCCAAGAACAGAATTTAAACTCTGATGATGCATTATATAGGGTAACCCGACATCAATCCGTCTTTACTGAGCTTTTTCTTGATAGTATAGACAGTAGCCAACTCCAATCCTCTCCTGCCCCCGGAACCCCTTTTAATTCCTCGCACACACGTGATCCTGGCTCACAACTTTTAATTTTGATGCCACCTAACCTATTTAGGAATGAAGATGGACCTGAGGCACCTTTCAATACTCTAACTTGGTTACCCTCAATTGGGTTTGGAGCCTCCTTCTTAACAATTGGTATTAATGGGGTCGGATATTGCATGCCCTGAAGACTCTATATTTTAATCCCCAGCTTTCAAATTTTTAGAATTCGCTAATATTTTCCTTACAATTTCATCCTTAAGCCATGTCGTAATGGTTATCTCCCTGTTTCCACTATCATTCTTAAACTCTACAGAATCAAGGTCTTCAGTTACAACATCCTGAAGGTCGGGAGTTACTTTTAGTAGCTTCAAAATGTTCCCCCTATTCAAGATATCATGTGTACCATGAGTAGAATATTGGGGACAAAAAAACACTTTTCAATTTTCAACCTGCATTTTGGGAGGTTCCATGTTACTCCTTGGCCTTAAATCAGATAAGTTCATGTTCCCAGCAGTCATCGACTGGGGATTGTCTGACAAATTTAATCGTTCAAACTGCGCTGGCTTAGATTGAGCTGAAATACAAGAAAATTCAACCTGGTCATTCTTATTAAGTTGCAAAAGGGTAGGATTTACTGATTTTCCGAAAGGCGGTTTCTGGTCTTGCACACAGGGCTGTGCTCCCTCACTAATCTGGTTGTTATACGTATTTGGGTTTACAGTTATATCATTCACCATATATTGACCTCCTTTTAAGACTTCTCCATCGCCTCTAGAGCAACCTAACCCTATCTCCCTTGGTAAGTTTTGTATATTATTTTTGGGCACTACTGAATCTTGGTTTGGGGTGATCTCATTCTGATTGATAGGATTTAGAGTATCATGATATAGTTCTTGAGTAGGGTTGTCATGACCTCCTAAATTCTCTCTGACTGCTGGTGTTTGGATTTTTGTCCCCACATTTAAACTAGGCTCTACTTTTGGTCCTTCACTTCCAGTTTTACTATATTGTTTAGATTTTTTATTATTACCTTGAGGGGCAGTCGAAAGATTAAAAATTGGATAGAGAGCCAAGGGCTCAGAATTCGTGGATAATAAACGTCTGTTGCTTACTACCCCAGTTGGAATTTTCTTATCCTGGGTTGACTTGTTATGAGCTTTTCTTAACCTTTTCCTTGCCCTTTTTGATAAAACTTCGGGTACTACCTTATCTTCTATGGCCACACTTACTATTGGGCTACTCTTGTTTGACTTACGATCTGTCTTTGTTTTAGAGGAATGGGGAGTCTCTAGAGGTAAACTAATATGAACAGGTTTTGGTTGACAAGCCATATTTTTGTTACTATCAGTCCGTGGTGGGGGACCTTTTAAAGCTAGAGAATTGTTTACAATATTTCCAGTATTTAATAAATCATCCCTCCCCTCGGCTTTCCTACCAGATAATAATTTTACTTCGTGGACCATCGAACTAACAACTGATGGCAATTCAGAAATGTTATCAATCAGTTGAGCACACGTGCAAGAAATTAACTGGTTTTCTTTATCAGCTTGAACTCTAGAAATCAACTTAGTTAGTTGCAAAAGCTTTGCATCAAATCCTACAACGTGTGTTGCTAAAGAATTTAAGATGTCCACCTGAATGTCTAACTTGTCCGAGTGGAAGTTAAGGGTATTTGTTATAGAATCCATAGTATTAGGCAAACAGTCCCATACTCCACGCTCAGGATAGCTAACATTACTTTCCTTGACATCTGGTTTTGCCTGAAAATTTCAGTCAAATTTTGTTAGCAAGGATACATCTCGAGAATGAAATGATTTACCTTGCTCATTTATATCGACCTTAAGGTTTTTGTGCCGGCTAGCCACACCAGGAATCAAAATTGACTTATTAATACAAAAACTATTCTCCAAGATTATACTGGATTGATCCAAATTAGGTGGACGAACGGCCCCAAATGTGGTAGGATGATCAATCGGACTTAATACTAAATCATCCCCATGACCTTCATTAATCAACTTAACACAATTATGTTCAAACACTACGGCCACATCACTCACATTGTGATTGGATCCTGAAGAGATGTCAATTACTGGGAATACAGCATTGGCACCTTCTATAAATTCTTTGTTCGTATCATCCATTCCTGAACTTTGTAAGACCTCCTCCCGAATTAACCTGATTGGCTCATCCACCATAATACAACAGTGAATTTGTGCTTGCGGCTGCAGCCTTCCAGGATGTATCGATAAGTTAACCGGCAAGTTAAGCGCCTCATCTTGAGAGACTTTGACTGACATTGGAGGCTTATCCTTGCGGCTGTTCACATCACACTCTTTAACTTGGTCCGGGATACATTTGGAGTCTTTCAATGAAAAAGAGTGGCCAGAAATGAGTTCCTATCTGGGGAATCCTTCTCAACAATGGGCCTTTCTACTGCCAGGTCAGATTTAAATTCATGAATTTCACCCGGCTGAGCACTTTTTAAACATGGTGGCGATGATGAAGAAGAAATTGATGATGTTCTGCAATCAGCGTTGGAATTACCATTCTTAATTTGATTTCTATTTTCCTTTTGAGTATGACTGTGATGGTATTTAAAAAAGAAACTCTTAATCGACGGCTGAGCGTCGATATTTGGAATTTTTTGAGACTTCCCAGGGGTAATGGGAGATAGAGGTGATGAGTTCACCTCAAACAACTCGGTCAAGGAGTCCCTTGATAAAGCTTCCCCCTCATTTTTTCCATCTGAGTTTGACTGTGGCCTCGGTTTGGATAATGCATCCGATCTCTGGCGTTGTTTTAATTTTGGCAGAGCGCCGCGTTAGCGACCAGATCTCATCATCAACTAGCTTCTAAATGGGGCAACGAGTTTGGGAGTAGGTTAAGCTTCCCGCAGCGATTTTCTCCCCTGGCGCACAGGTCATATCTAGTCAAGTCAAGTCAAGTCAAGTCAAAAGATTTATATAGCGCGCTACATACCCAGAGGGTCTCAAGGCGCTTGAGGAGGGTTAGGAGTTACTTGTCGAATATCCAGCTTTTAAGTTGCTTTCTGAATGTAAGGTGGTTCTGAGTGAGGCGAAGGTGAGTGGGAAAGTGAGTTCCAGGTTTTAGCTGCCAGGTAGGAGAAGGATCTGCCTCCCATGGTGGTTTTGTTGATGCGAGGTACAGTTGCAAGGGCTTGGTTGGAGGATCGTAAGTGGCGGGAGGGGGTGTAGAAGGAAAGTCGTGAGTTGAGGCATTTGGGTCCAAGTTCGTAGAGTGCTTTGTGTGCGTGGGTTAGGAGGCGGAAAGTAATCCTCTTGTTAACGGGGAGCCAGTGGAGGTTTTTCAGGTGTCCAGAGATGTGGTCTTTACGCTGGATGTCTAGTATGAGTCTGGCTGACGCGTTCTGGATGCGTTGGAGTTTTTTCTGGAGTTTTGCGGTGGTACCGGCGAATAGGGTGTTTCCGTAGTCCAGGCGACTCGTGACCCGTGCGTGGGTGACCGTTTTTCTAGTTTCGGTGGGGATCCAGCGGAATGTTTTTTTGAGCATGCGAAGAATATTGAAGCAAGAAGATGAGACGGCGTTGACTTGTCTGTTCATAGAAAGTGAGGAGTCCAGGATGACACCTAAGTTCCGTGCGTGGTCCGTCGGGATGGGTGCTTTTCCAAGGGCCTCTGGCCACCAAGAGTCATCCCAGGCGGAGGGGGAGGTACCAAGGATGAGGACTTCAGTTTTGTCGGAGTTCAGTTTTAGACAGCTGTACTTCATCCACTCGGCTACTTCTTTCATTCCTTCATGTAGGTTGGTTTTGGCGGTGTTGGGGTCTTTGGTGAGTGATAGTATCAGTTGGGTGTCATCAGCGTAGGAGATGATGTTGAGGTTGTGTTGGCGTGCGATGGCCGCGAGGGGGCTCATATATACGTTGAAGAGGGTGGGACTGAGTAAAAATCCTTGTGGCACGCCGCAGATGACTTCTGTAGCTTCTGATTTGAATGATGGAAGGCGGACTCTCTGAGTTCTTCCGGCAAGGAACGAGGTGATCCATTCCAGTGCTTTTCCTTGGATTCCGATGTTTCTGAGGCATTGTATTAAGGTGCTATGACAAACTGTGTCAAAGGCTGCGGAGAGGTCGAGGAGGATGAGGGCGACTGTGTCTCCGTTGTCTAGCAGAGTTCGAATGTCGTCAGTTGCTGCGATGAGTGCGGTCTCAGTGCTGTGTTTGGCTCGGAAGCCGGACTGTGAGGAGTCGAGGGACTTGTTGGTTTCGAAGAAGGCGGCGAGTTGGTTGTTGACAGCTTTCTCGATGACTTTGGCCGGGAATGGAAGGAGCGAGATGGGGCGGTCGTTTTTGAGTTCGGTGGGGTCAGCTGTAAGTTTCTTCAGAAGGGCGCTGAGTTCGGCATGTTTCCAACTTTCCGGGAAGGTGGCGGAGTTGAGGGAGCAGTTGATGACGTCTCGGAGGTGCGGTGCTATAATGGAGTCTGCTTTGTTAAAGATGTGGTGAGGGCATGGGTCTGTGGGGGATCCTGAGTGGATGGAGTTCATCAGGCGGATGGTGTCCTCAGTGGAGATTGGGTTCCAGTCGTTGAGGATGTTCAAGGGGGGTGGGGGTCCTGCAGAGGGTTGGGAGGGTTGGTTTTCGGGTCGGTTGTCGAAACTGTTGTGGATTTCTGCAATCTTGTTGTGGAAGAATGAGGCTAGGGAATCGCAGAGGGCTTGAGAGGGGGTGATGTCGTTGGAGTTGGCTGAGGGGTTGGTAAATTCCTTGACGATATTGAATAATTCCTTGCTGTTGTGGGCGTTGTTATCTAGTCGGTCCTTGAAATCGGCTTTCTTGGAAGACCGGATTAGTTGGTGGTGTATGCGGGCGGCGTTTTTGAAGGCGTCCCTGGTGCTGGTGTTTGGGTCTTTTTTCCAGGCCTTCTCAAGGGAACGACAGAGTTTCTTAGATTTCTTAAGATCATCGTTGAACCAGGAGGCCTTCTTGCTGCCTAGATTGATTTGACGTTTTTTCAACGGTGCTAGGATGTCGGCGCTGTTGGATAGCCATTGGGTGAGGTTAATGGCTGCTTGGTCGGGGTTTGTGGAGTGGGCAGGGGGGTTTTGAAGAAGCGATGAGGAGATCTGGTCGATGGTGATTTTGATCCAGTTTCTTCGCAGGGTGGGTTGAGGATGGTTGTTGGTTGTGGTCTTATTGTAGATAAAGTGAACGCAGCTGTGGTCCGTCCAGAGGAGAGCTGTGGTGTGGCTGAAGGAGACATGTTTGCTGGAGGTGAAGATAGGGTCGAGTGTGTGACCTGCGATGTGGGTCGGGTAGTGACAAGTTGTTTAAGTCCGAGGTTGGCGAGATTGTCCAGAGGGGTGGTGGCGTTGCGGTCGTTGTTCTTTTCGAGATGAAAGTTGAGGTCTCCCAAAAGAATGTAATCCTCGGAGGGGAGGGCGTGTGGGGTGATGAAGTCCGTGATGTCGTCACTGAATTGTGCACGGGGTCCTGGTGGCCTGTAGAGGAGGGTGCCTCTGAGTGTGGTCTTCGCATCGATGTGGATCTGGAGTTGGAGGTGTTCAGTGTTTGCGAGATTGACGTCAGAGCTGGTTGAGATGCGGATGGATTTCTTGTGGACGATAGCGATGCCTCCTCCTGTTTGGTCGGTCCGGTCCTTACGGATGATCTTGTAACCTTCCGGGACAGCAATGGTGATGTCTGGGGCTGAAGTAGAGTTCATCCATGTTTCTGTTAGGAAGGCGACATCTGGAGAGAAGGTGTCTAGTAGATTCCAGAGGTCGATGGCGTGCCTGTGGACTGAGCGGGTATTGAGTAGGATGCATTTTAGGTGGTTGGCGTCAGGTCTCTGTTTAGTATTAGTGGATGTGGAGTTGGTCTTGGTGCCGTCAAACTTGCAGGAGTTGCACGTGAAGGGTCCATGGGTGTGTCCGGGGGCGGCTTGAGCGCAGTCGGAGAGGCGGCCGGGGTTAAGGGCTAGGAGGGTGGAAGCGGCATAAGTAATGCGGTTGGGGTGGGTGGGACGGGGGCCAGGGGGACTGGCGCTAGGCGCGGTCCAGGCGCGGACGGGCGTAGACGGGCTTACCTTTGGCGCACCTTCGGCGAGGCCGTAGCGCGTGGACGCTGCGCGTTGGGGCATCTGCCTTAAATGGTGGATAGGGGGCGGAGCGTGGGAGGGGCAGCTGGGAGGCGGTATCGGTGAGGGTAGGCGGGCCAGGAGACTGCACACCAAATGGAATGGGAGTGGAACGTGAGACGAGGCAGAGGGCACAGAAGTTCCAGAAACAATAAACAAATGGCGAAAATGCTATAGAAAGCAGCAGTATCAAGCAGCACCTTGAGTTCAGCGAAAATACCACGAATAATAATGCTAAAGCTCGCAAATGCGCAAATCAGGGGGCGTGACTCGGCGCTAGTTAAGGTAGAAAGCGCCAGCAATTACAAGCCAAACGATACCACAAAGCAGTTCCCAACAGCGCTGGAAGGAGGTTCACGCTCGGGGTCTGCAAGCAGGAAGCGTGTAGGAGCGTCCGCAATGGACAGTGTCCATGTCTACGTCAAACTAGTTTTCAATGGAGTCAGTATGATTACTGACCAGCACACGGCAACAGCCAGATCTCAGCGGCACGGTGGCAATCGTTCTACAAAGGTTCACCAGGGGATCTACTCAGGTCCGCTCATGACCGCTCGAGACCAATTCCCTGCTCACGACACCTTACCACGCCTGAACACTGTTCTCTTCTCTCGATGCTCGCTACTCGCGGGTGCCGTGGGGACGGTTGCCAAAAGCGTGGGGGAGAGAGCAAAGAGCAAAGAGTTGTGGCAAAAGCCCAGGTGTCCTCTGCAATCTCAATGACTCAGCGTTTATTTTTTATTTTTTATATAATTCCAGTGATTTCCAGCAGTTCCTGTGGGTTTCCTGCAGGTGGAGGGGCTGCGCCGGGCTCGTGGGGCAAAGAAAGCCCGAGGGGGGACTGAGCCGCGCTGCCACACACATCCTTATCTCCCCCTCGACTGCTGCTGCGGCTTTTTCGGCAACTCTGCTCCTCTCCTCCGATCTGCTACACCCTCCACCTCTCAATCTCCTGTTGCTCCTCCTCCCGCATCACTGGAAGCGTACTCGCGGCTTCTGCTGCACTGGAACGCACTGGAAGGCAATTTGTGACTCCCTCTGCCCTGTGGGGCAGCTCACGGCTCTCCGCCGCACTGTGGGTCAACTCGCGGCTCTCATCCGTGCTGTGGATCAACTCGCAGCTCTCTGCTGTGCTCAGACGTGCCCGGCGTTCTGTGGGGCAAATTGCGGCTCTCCACCGCGCTGTGGGGCAAATTGCGGCTCTCCGCTGCGCTGTGGGGCAACTCGCGGCTCTCCGCCGTACTCAGACGTGCCCGGCGGGTTTTGCCGCATTGAAAAGTAATTTGCGGCTCCTTTGAAGGGGCGTCCTACCGCGTTGTGAAGCTCAGCCCGGCACGGAGCTCACGGAGCTCACGGGGGAGCACTCCGCCTCCAGCAACAACGGCGTTGGCTTCTGGATTCTGGCGTTCTGGTCTATCGGAGTAAAAAGGTATAGTTATCTTCAGTACACCTTGCAACCTTGTCAGATTAGAGAATAGTGAAATTGGGATGATGGATGGGACATTTAAAAGCACACCCCATCCATTCTCTCAAATTTACACTATTCATGCTAAAATTAACAACAATGTAATTCCCTTAGTGTACAGTTTGCTACCTGACAAACAATCTACAACCTACACTGAACTGTTGTCAGTGATTAAAAACAAAACAACAAGCAAAAGTCCTAGGAAAATAATTATTGATTTTGAATTTGCAATGATAAATTTTATTACCAAAACGTACACTGATACCCAAATTCAGGGATGTTTTTTCCATTTTTCCCAGGCTTTTTGGCGTAGGTTGTAGAATATTCTTTGGATAGCAAACTTCAATATGAACTAAAAAAACTAACTGCTCTTTGCTTTGTTCCTCCTGAAAGTGTAGACGAGTACTACACTGCAATTACTGAATCTGAATATTTTACTAAAAACGAAGAAAAATTGGCACCCTTACTAAATTATTTTGAGGACACATGGATTGAGCATCTAAGCAGGTCGGGTCGCAGGAGGAAACCATGTTTCCATGTGGAGTGGTGGAACTACTACACAAGCTGCTTAGAAGTAGAAGCAAAGACAAACAATGCCATAGAGGGATGGCATAACTCCTTCAACCATACAATTGGCAAACCTCACCCCAACTTTTATAATTTTTAGGAAACTTTGAGGAAGGAGCAAAGTTTTCAAGAAATGAGAATCTCAGAAAACATTAACAGGTAGTTTAAACCCAGGCATCTACAAAAAATCAAAAGAAATGTCTGAGAGACTATTGGCTATTTTACAACAATGTTCGTTGTGTGTGGCATTAGACTACCTTGATAATGTTGCTAACAAACTGCATTTTTAACTAAAATTACATCATTACTTTCCTGCTTTGCCCTAAATTCATTAAACTTTTCAATTCAATTGGCATTTTTATGAAAACATTTTTTTAAATGTAAATTTCGGGTGACCTTACCTTTAGATGTCTTCTTTCTTCTTCTTTTTTTCTATTTAAATCCCAAAATCAATCCATTCTTATATAAAATCCACCAAGAAATCCACTCCAGTGTAACAAAAATAGTAACCTTTATTCTTTTCAAGAAACAATTCCCCAAAAAATGTCCAAGATAAAAAAATCCATTCTCCATAGTCGAAAACTCCATTCCAAATGTGTAAAAACCAGTCATTTGAAGATCGGAATCCAATTTTCCGTGAAAAAATCCACATCCAAATTCTTTTTTGTCCTTCTTTATCCAAAAATGATCTCCAAACTAAAAAACGATCCTTCTCCAAAGTTTCGAAAAATAAATCCTCGATCCTTCTTCTTTTTTCTGAACCCGATTCCGATTTGGGATAAACTTCATTCCAAAAAATCATCTTTGAAATCCACTTCTCCAAAATCAATTTTCAAAAGTCCATTTCCAAGAAAAAATAACTCCATAAAAAACCTAAATCCATGTATTCGATCTTCTTCTTGACTATTTTATTTTTACACATGTTTTTTTCAAATAAACATTGTATATATATTTACAAACTATACATTAAACATATTTATCTATAATTTATAATTATTACTCATTTAATACTCATAATAGGCTACCCAACAATGGCATACTCTAGCTACATGATCGGCGACATGCTAAAAGAGTGACAATTACTTTAAAACAAACATATACAACCTACCCTTATTCTCTCCTTACAATATATATACTTCTAAACATTTAATTCAATTATATTCTTCACAATGTTTTAATTTTACCAATAATTAAATTTAATTACAAAGATATTACAGTTAATATTATACTTGAGTATTAATACCCAAGTATTTATTTTTCATTATTAAAATTTTTAATTTAGCTAATATACAAATACAAAAAAATTATATCTGTAAGTAATGAACCTATTACTTTTTATTAACCCCTTCCAGGCTCATGACGAGCTGGGCTCGTCATGAAGTAGCCTGCTGCTACACTGATGACGAGCCCAGCTCGTCATGAAGAATGGCATTTACGATTTCTCAGCACAGCAGGGGAATATCATGAGCAGCCATGGGGTTAAATAACTAATTTTTTTAATTGTAAAAATTATAATTAAAATGTATAATGATATATGAATTAAAATAAAAAAATCATTAAAAAAAGAATACTTACGTTGTAATAGCATGCGTTGTAAAGGCACCTGCGTTGTGATAGCATGCGTTGTAATAGCATGCGTTGTAAAGGCGGCTGCGTTTTAATGGATTTGTTGAAATGGTACTGTGTTGTTATAGTTGCATTGTGATGGATGTTCCCCGACAATTGTACTATGTCCTCAGATTTTGTTTAAGTATGTCACTAAAAAACATTCCTCGATGTCTGTGTCAACTACTGCCTTCGATCTACACTACGGACAGCAGGGTTCACAACTTGAATTCAGCTTTCCATCTACACTATGAACAGCATTCAAGTTAGTCTTGATTTATGTAAGGCAGAGACAATTTTGTTAAAGGATGCCACAAAAACATTCCTCAATAGCTATACTGACTACTGCCTTCAAATGTACACTGCGATCGACAGAGCTTACCACTTGATACCACATCAGCACTACAGACAACATTTAATTCAGTCTTGATTTATTTAAGGCAGAAACAATAGTACTGTGTCCTCAAATTTTGTCAAAGTATGTGACAAAAAAAACATTCCCTGATGTCTGTGTCAACTACTGCCTTCGATCTACACTATGGACAGCAGGGTTCACACCTTGTATTCAGCTTTGGACCTACACTACAGACAGCATTGAATTTAGGCTTGCTTTTTTAAGGCAGAGACAATTGTACTATATGTCTTCAGATTTTG
Organism: Lissotriton vulgaris; assembly: GCF_964263255.1. NCBI lineage: Eukaryota > Metazoa > Chordata > Amphibia > Caudata > Salamandridae > Lissotriton > Lissotriton vulgaris. The sequence continues at coordinate 13,603 of NW_028248316.1, read as the reverse complement.
AAAATGGATGTCACAACAAGCATGTGTCTTTAACTGTGCCGACTACTGCCTTCATTCTACACTGCAGCCAGCAGGGTTCACAACTTGAATTCAGCTTTGCATCTACCCTACGGACAGTAGGAAATTCAGCCTTGATTTATTTAAGGCAGAGACAATTGTACTGTATGTATTTAAGTTTTGTTAAAATAAGTGACAATAATCATTTGTTGATATGTGTGCTGACTACTGCTTTCCATCTACAGTGCGGACAGCAGGGTTCACAACTTGAATTCAGCTTTGCATGTACACTATGGACAGTAGGTAATTCAACCTTGATTTATTTATTGCAGAGACAATTGCACTGTATGTATTCTGATTTTGTTAAGAAAGTGACAAAAATAATGTGTTGATATCTCTGCTGACTACTGCCTTCGATCTACAGTGCCGACAGCAGCGTTCACAACTTCAATTCAGCTCTGAATCTGTACTATAGCCGTATTGACTCAGATGTCTTATTTAAAGTAAAACATATCATAGTTTTTGGAGATCTGCTGCAACTTAGTCCCGTAAAAGGACAAAAAGTATTTATAAGAAAACTTGATTTTATTAACATTGTTGCTTCAGGTGCCACTTACTCTTTGTACCACTTATCATTGCTGGTTGCAAAAACGCTAAATTACCAATACTGTGCAGCTCTACTCAACGCCGTGGGCTCTTGCTAACCGCATCCTCCTGCCTACACTGTGGCCATCTGAACTGGCAATTAAAAAGACTATTGATTCATTATTTGAAGAGTAAAATACCAAACTAAGTATAACACCTATCAAACCTATACAATATCCCATTAGTATGCTTCCTTCAAAAACTTATTTTATATCAAGTTGAATAATAAAATTCACGCTGCAAGTGCAAAGGCACAGTTAATGGCAATCTACACTGCAGACAGCCCAGATCACAATTTGAACCTCACATTTTTTTTATTGGAAACCTGAATTTCTTTTTGGAGACAAAAACAGCTACACCACTGGAAGAATCATCTGATTTTGATCATTTTGTTGCTGAAGAATTGATATTCATCGATAGTACTTTTTTTTATCCCCTCAAAGTACATGCATTCCAGTATGCAACAGTCAATGTTTTGAGTGTAGCACGTTCAGACCACACATCATCGCAGGGTGAGCACACGCTGAACACCAGACGTACCTCTAACTGAGTACACCATAAATAATCACCACAAGTCTTTATTAAGGCAAAATTCAGTAGTCAAAAAACATTACCCTCAGTGCTGCCTTTCTGGACCAAGCATCATCACAGTTATGTACATGCTCAGTCCCAAAGGTACTACTAACTCAGTGCAACATGACTCATTGCCACAACACATTCAAGCAGAATTCAACTGACGCTTCATTCATTATTTATAGAGTGCAGTACCGAACAAAGTATAACATCCCTCAAACCTACACAATATCCCTTTAGTAGCCTTCCTTCTTAAACTACTTTTATATCAGGTCTAGGTTTAGTTGAAAAACTAAATTCACACTGCAAGAGCAGAGGCACACTCAATGGTAGTCTACACTACGGACACCACAGGTCACAACTTGAACTATAATGTCCCTGAAACATACATATTTCAACAATGTATTCCATACATGTTTCATATTTTATTTCAATCATCATTACAAATAATGCCGTCCAGTATGCAACACGCTAAGCACCATACGTACCACTAACTCAGTGCGTCATAAATAATCCCCACGTGGCCTTATTAAGGCAAAATTCAGTTGCCAAAAGACATTCTTACCAGTGCGCTCTGCCTGAAAAATGCATCATCGCAGGCTCCACACAAACCAATCCAACCTTAGTGAACCACAAGTCATGAACGCTTTACGATAGAATCTTCTGTGAATTATTTCACATATAGTGCTCCCACTTTTGTACAGCAGAAGTCGTAAACTGTTTGTGATTGAATATCTGCGTATGATATCATGATTACTATTCTACTTGTTACCAAAAACAACGTAATAAAATGGAGTCCAGCACACGTGCCCGTAACCACTTCAACTATCTGTCTGTGTCTGTGTACTTATTATGTTTGTAAAATGCTGCTCCTGCGCCCTACCACAGTATATTGTGCTGTAAACAGCATATGCAACCATCTTACCTCTGCCAATAACAAAAACTTTGATTATATAACTACACTCGCTCATTCTACAAATACGAACGTACAAAGTGGATCCTTACAATACTGCAAAGAAACTGTATAGTAAATTTTTAAATGTGTACCATTTCCTTTTTTTAAGCATATTTATATAGCGGGAAGTGGACCCAAAACTATATTAACAATTTACATGACCACCGTATTTACCGTACATTTTTAGGCACGTGTTGATTACATCATTACTCTACAATACCAAGATGTGGATGCGACTCCGAGCCTCGAACAATGATTTCCAGCACCAAGTATGACAGTATACCTGAATGATCCTTACATATATATGATCTGCCCTTCATATGCCAAAACTGCAGTCTAAACCTTTCACAACCCCGTATTACTACACTCCACTGAATGTACAACAAACATTCATATTTGCAGAAATGCGTCATGTCCACCATCTTTTATGTGTGCGACTATGGATGAATATAAGGTCAATGATACCCCGTACCTTCCATGTTAGCCATATTGTGGGACTTTACAGACATAATGACACATTTGCGTGTAAGACCCGGGTGACAGCAGCACTACAACACGGACACCCAAATCAGTTGATTTTTCATATAGATAATGACAGAACCACGCCCATGGCTCCGGAGTCATCATTCACAGCCTCACGCAGCACTGGCATACGTCATTCCAGCCCACTCCGCTTACGCCATTTTAGTGTTGCTGCCACCGCAAGTGCTGTGATGGCCCAACCTCGTGGTTCGGACGCCTCATGTAGGCCCGAACCACAGAGCAGGGGGGCCCACCACTACATGCGTGGCCTCTTTGGTCACTGAGTTAGTGGTACCGCAAGGACTCAGCGTGTGAGCAATCTGCGATGATGATGGGAGCACGAGTATGTCCTTAGCCATAGCAATATCAAGACTCAGCACCATATGTGAGACTTCTTGGTGGAAGAGCGGGACTGCATGATGTAGAAGGTGCCCTGTCCACGAAAAGATGAGCAGTGAGGCCTGGGTGCACAGCGAAGGGAGTAGATGAGGTGCAGCAGACCGCATACAAAAAAATGACGCACCGATTTAGGCGTACGCAGTCCTGTATACCGTATCTTATTACATTTGTATTTTTTTCCAATGGCAGGAACGTTTTTATAATGTTCGTCGCGCGTGTTGATTGAAACCACGTATATCACTGCGCACCACTTGCTTTCACAACGATGCAGAGAGGGAAGGTGTGTGAAAGGGTGATGTTATTCTACTGCACATAAAGATAGTGACAATTACCAATCATAACATCTTTCTTTTACTATCTTTTAGATACAGAGCTTCAGGGTGCACTATGTCCCGGCACGTGGTGAAAGACACACCGGTGAAAGAAAGGTGTGCTACGAATATTCTTTTCAGTCACTCTCTCACTTCCTCTCTCCTTTGATAAATAAATGGCCCACAATCTTATCTTTATTTTTATCTAACAGGTTGTATTCACAAATTAGCATTTCCCCCCAACACCTCCAAAGTTCAATGTTTGCGGATTCTGCGATGATGCGTGGCCATCGTAACAATGTCTGAGAAGGCTGCTCCGACACGTGGTGCACCCTCTTTAAATCACACCAATAGCACAGGGTGAGCAAAGAAGCTTGTTTCCGAAGCAACGAGAATTCATCTGTGGGAGGAGAGAGTGGATAGTGTGCAGCAGCTTGACTGCGTACGAATGTACAATTACCTCCAGGTGGTGAGAATGGAAAGATTGAAACAGTCTGGGTGCGCAAGAAAAGGCACTCACCTCCGGACTATGGGTGTCAATGGGGTGCAACAGTCTGGGGACGCCATAATGAGAACTCACCGCTATGCAGTGGGAGTGCATGGGGTATAGTACTCTGGGAGAAAAAGAATGCACAGACACCACCTTGCAGTGAAAGTTGATCTAACACAGTATCCTGAATGTTGAAAGACATAAAGCAGAAATATACTTGTGCAGTTGTATGTACTCTGCTAATACTAACTTTATACTATCTTTCAGATCACTAAACTTGAAGGTGCACTATGAACTGGCACGTGCTTGGACAAACAACAGATGCAAAAATGTGAGCTACGAAGATTTTCTCCAGAATTACCACTACCTCTCCTGCTCCATCTCTTACTTTCTCTCTCTCACACTTTTAATGTCTTTTTTCTCTTTCTCTCTCTCACTCTCTCTCACATTGTTTCTCTTTCTCTTTTAAAGTTATGGACGCTGCTGTCCACTCTGCCAATAAAAAAATCAAGGCTGAATTTAATACAGTTTGCAGTGTAGAACCAAAGCAAAATTAAAGTTGTGAACTTTGTTCACCACAGTGTTTACACAAGGTAAGCAGAGCGGCCTAGATACACAATGCCTCCAATTAAATGCGTTCGAAATAAACTATTTGTCCTGCATAATGACGTGATCTCTCACCTAATTCTGTCTCATCTCTGAATCATTTTAAAGACCTGTAAATCAATACTGTAAATCCGACGCAGTAGGCACTTCCCTGCAGACACCTCTTCAACGAGGTCCTATAAGAGAGCTGGAATGTATCAGGCACACTGCAGATGTGCAAATAAGCAAATATTGCCAATTGTGACCTTAATTTGTGATCTTTGATCTCATTCAGTCATATCGATCTTATTTTCATTGTTGTTTTGAAGGTTACCTACCCTCCTTCCATTGGAGTCCATCTCACATTTTGTTTAATGTATTGTTATGTTAAAGTTATGTTTCTAGTTATTTATTATATTGTTATATTAAAGTTACGTTTCTAGTTATTTATTGTTGTTTTAATAAAAGTTAATTTAAAAAAGTATATACGTCTTCTTTTTCTAACAACATTTCACTTTTATTTAGTGTGATAATCATGTTCTTACAAAACACTGTACTGGGGTGAATGTATGACATTGTTCTACATTCTGTCCATCAACTGTTGTTTTTGCATTTGTCACCCCGAGTGGGAAGGGTATGCTCAGACGTGAGTCCCGTGCTCTCCACACCACTGGAGTCAAGCTATCCTGGCTGATGATGGCTGATACCCAGAAACTGGTACTAGGATGCTTGATTCCGGTCCAGGGAAGACATGGCTTGACAGTTCGGGCTGGACTGTTCCCATGAGGCACAGGGTCAAGGCTGATATGCATAAAAAATGTTTTAAAAGGATGAAGGCTGGCTCTGGGTGATGGGGTCCCCGGGGCCTTAAGTGGCCTGAGGAGGGGAGCTTTGCAGCCCCCTCCTTAGAAAATTAAAAAAAAATGTGGCATGAACCTGGGGATGGGGTCCCTGGGGCCTTGATTAGCCACTCGAGGGGGGCCCCCTTCCTGTTTAAAAACAAAAAAATACTTTTTGGGGGTCAGGCCCTGGGGGATGGGGTCCCCAGGGCCCAAAAAACAGAAAAAGAAGGGGGACTACACAGCCCTCCTTCTTAAAAACAAAAAACAAAATTAAAAACGGGATCAGGAAGGAGGCCACGTCCCCTCCCTGAACCACTCTTCAAACGTGCCCCCTGGCGTGTTTGCAGAGGGGAAAGTAATTCCCCTTGAATAATGGGGGTCCCTGGGGGCCAAGTAGCCCACCAGGAACCTCCAGTATGTGCCAGGTGGCTGCATTGCAGAGAGGTGTAAAAAGGGGCGTGGCCTCATTACACCTCTCTGCAACGCAGCCTCCTGGCGCATACTGGAGGTTCCTGGTGGGCTAGTTGGCCCCCAGGGACCCGCAGTATTCAAGGGGATTATGTTCCCCCTCTGGAAACGCGCCAGGGGGCTGTGTGGCAGAGAGGTGCAATGAGGCCATTCCCCTTTTAACACCTCTCTGCCACGCAGCCCCCTGGCACATACTCGAGGTTCCTGGTGGGCTAGTCGGCCCCCAAGGACCCCCAGTATTCAAGGAGATTTAGTTCCCACTGTAGAAACGCGCCAGGGGCTGTGTTGCAGAGAGGTGTAATAAGGCCATGCCCCTTTTTACACCTCTCTGTAAGCCAGCCCCCTGGCGCATACTGGAGGTTCCTGGTGGGCTAGTTGGCCACCAGGGACCCCCAGTATTCAAGAGGATTTAGTTCCCTCTCTGGAAACGCACCAGGGGGCTGCATTGCAGAGAGGTGTAATAAGGCCATGCCCCTTTTTACACCTCTCTGCAACGCAGCCCCATGGCGCATACTGGAGGTTTCTGGTGGGCTAGTTGGCCCCAGGGACCCCCAGTATGGAAGGGGACTTAATCCCCCAACTTGGAAAGCGCTACCGGGTGCGTTTGCACAGTGGGGAAGGTAGGGGGCGGGGCTTGAGGTGATATGTGTGCAAACATGCCATGTGGAGCTTTTTAAGTTGGGGAATTAATCTCTCTTCAATCCAGAGGTCCCCTAGGGGCCAGCTAGCCCAACTGGTACCTCTAGTAAGTGCCACGGAGCAGCGTTGCAGAGTGTTGTAAAAAGGGGGCGTGGCCTCTGAACACCTTTCTGCAACACAGCTCCCTGGCTCATACTGGAGGTACCTGGTGGGCTAGTTGGTCAACAGGGGACCTCAGGATTGAAGAGGAATTATGCCCCAACTTAAAACGCGCCACAGGGCGTGTTTGCAAACATGTCACCTCAGGCCCCGCCCCCTTCCTTCATTGTTGAGCAAAATATTCCTCTAAAAGCAGCCGAACTACGAATTCCGATTTACTCACCTGTTATCACGAGAGACGTCAGTGCTCCATCTTTAAACCCAGTACGGACGCTGAAAAGTAAATCTAAGTGTACTCACCAGTAACTTGTATTTCCTTTCATAGGAATCTATTGTGTGGTTTTCACCAGAAAAGTTAAAAAAGAGAGAGCTTTCCCAAACAAACCCAGAAAGGACTGGGAAATATAGCAACAAAAGGGGGGTTGGTTCCTTTCTGTGGTTCCTAAATTGAAGTACGTAGTACTTAACGAGATTTGACACCCAAAACGTATTTACCTCAATGACATGTACCCTAGATTGTCCACAAAATTATTACATAAACATATTATTCTTAAAATTCATATTTATTAAAAACTTGAAATAGCAGCATGATATAAGTAACAATTTTACATATAAGCATCATATAAAAACATAATCACATTGCATTTAAGTTCAACACAAAAAACAATAATTAAAAGTAGCAAGAATGTCGACGCGTTTCGGTGTTTACGGCAGATGGTACACCTTCCTCAGGACTACAGTAAATTCTTCAGTCTAAAAAGTATATGGAACAATCAATTAGTGTACATTCAGAGAGGATTTTTTAATTTACAGAAAAGTTTTTTCAAGAGTTTGCGGTGTCAAAAATAAATCAATTCTTACATAATACGCAGTATTCAATGTGCTATGACAGCATAAATCCTGGGGATAGAAAATTCTTATCCACTGTTTTAGTTCAATTTCTTCCCTTCAAATGACCTGTGACCTGTATGCACACAGTGATTTGATTTACAATTAGTTTATTCATTTGAAGAACCGAGCTATAAGCAAGCCCCTTACACCACAAGAGACATGCAAGCTTACTTTGTGCTTAATGGATGGGGCGTTGGTTGTACTTCTTTGTATTAATTTCAGAAGGCTCAGGGTATTCGTAAGATGGGGCGTCCTTTCGTTCCACACCCTTGTATTAACCTGATGCAACCAAAGAGCTTCTTTTTCTTGTATTTGAAGCAGATTCCTTTTATCTAAACAAACGAGACGTATGGAGTACAGTTGTTACACATTACTGTCTCCTAAGTTTTATGCTAAAGAGCACTATTGGTAAGTTAAGCATGATGCACTGAATTACACCAAAAGAAGTTTATTCAGATTTAATTCAAAATACAGTATGTTTTACTGAAAATGGGAATTCAGGTTTGTTTGGTTTGGAACAAAAGCATTTTAACATTGTTCCAAAAGTACTAAGGGAATATAGTATATTTTTCCTTAAAAGCATTCATCTTAATGTTAATTGGAGCTAAAGCATGTTTACACTGTTACAACATTGCTTGGGAATTAGTTGGTTGTCCCGCTTTCCACAGTTTCGCTGTTGTGCAAATTATTCACAGCTCGCAGAAGATTAAAACCTCTAAGTAGGTTTTTGCCAAGTCGGACATAACCTAGCACATGGGGGAACGTCAGAGAGCAGTGCGCTCATTCTGCCCAAAGTCCTTACCTCCGTGATTACAGCCGCACGCCGCCTCCCTGGTAACCCGGTCTCCAGCGTCAGATGATGAGCTGGGCGAGACGGGTCTTTTTATATAGTGCGGCGGAGCAGTTTAGTTAATTAACTTGCTACACCTGTGCCAAGAATTCTGAGTATGCGCATTTCATCCGCCATTTTTGTAGTTTATCGCGTGTGTGTGTAACTTCCTACAGAAAAGGAAGGACTAATTCGCGGAGGCGAACTATATTCGAAGCGGACTTCAGATATATTGTTGCGATGTTATTTATAAGAGGATTACTGGTCTTTGATTTATTGGGAGCTTGCCACACGGGGATATTTAGTATATAGCGTCCCAAACAAGGATTTATGTAGTTTGATACCGGGGCATAATGTTGTTCTTAGATCCGAAAAAATGCTACGCCATTTTGGTAGTCTTTTGGGCATATTCTCGTAATTATACAGTTTTTACGACATATGAGTCCTTTACACCCCAGTTATGAATTAGATCTATAGAAGTTCAATTGAATACAACCACAAATGATCAACATAAGGAGCAGTTAATTATATCAATTTTAAGGTATAATGATACTTGTCCTAGTACCTAAGGGTAGCTATTGTGTGGAACACGGAGCATGCAAAGGGGTACAATTCAAATTGTCCCAAATGTAATTGTCCAAAATATAACTAGAGGATTAAGAAAAATGATCACAGAATAGATAGAAAATTTCGAAATATTTTCTTTTTTTTTTTAAAGTTTTCGAAAAAATGCTCCGGGTTGTCATCACATAGCGTCCTTTTACATTCTAATTTAGCCCACATCGTGCCATCATTTCTGTTTATGTTGATCGATATTCGGATCAGAGGCAATTTAAACTTTCTGTTTTCAGACTCTGGGCTAATATTACACACTGGTCATGAGTACACATTGTTATGAATATGGACTTAGCACATTCTATCAATTTGTTTACATGCATACATTAATATAGTTTATTTATAAATGAACAGGATTGTATATCCGTGCATAACCCCACTAGGGAAGAATGCAGTGTTACTAGGATAATCATCTGACCAGTCTTTCCCATTCTTCTCTGCTGTTCAAACCCTGAGTATAGGTACGGAATTTGGACATGAAAAATTGTTCTCTTTGCTTACGTTTAACGTCCAAGTTACCTCCTCTCATATTGGTTTTTATTTTTTCCACTATGCACCACTTTATTTTATCCTCTTTGTGTTTCTCAGTCATCCAGTGATCTACTAGTGGGGCATTTTTCTTGTGGTTTTTCAGGGCGGACCTGTGTTCAGATAAACGTAATCTAATTTCACGTCCAGTTTCACCAATATACCCTTTCTGACAGGGACATACTATTAAGTAGACCACATTAGGAGTCCTACAATTAACGTGTTCATTCACCCAATGTGATGTACCTCCTAGTTCAAGTCACAGGTCATTTGAAGGGAAGAAATTGAACTAAAACAGTGGATAAGAATTTTCTATCCCCAGGATTTATGCTGTCATCGCACATTGAATACTGCGTATTATGTAAGAATTGATTTATTTTTGACACCGCAAACTCTTGAAAAAACTTTTCTGTAAATTAAAAAAATCCTCTCTGAATGTACACTAATTGATTGTTCCATATACTTTTTAGACTGAAGAATTTACTGTAGTCCTGAGGAAGGTGTACCATCTGCCGTAAACACCGAAACGCGTTGACATTCTTGCTACTTTTAATTATTGTTTTTTGTGTTGAACTTAAATGCAATGTGATTATGTTTTTATATGATGCTTATATGTAAAATTGTTACTTATATCATGCTGCTATTTCAAGTTTTTAATAAATATGAATTTTAAGAATAATATGTTTATGTAATAATTTTGTGGACAATCTAGGGTACATGTCATTGAGGTAAATAAGTTTTGGGTGTCAAATCTCGTTAAGTACTACGTACTTCAATTTAGGAACCACAGAAAGGAACCAACCCCCCTTTTGTTTCACCAGAAAAGTGTCTGTGCCTATTTTTGAAATGTACAAATATTCCTCTAAAATCAGCCGAACTACGAATTCCGATTTACTCACCTGTTATCAGGAGAGACCTCAGTGCTGCATCTTTCAGCCCCCTACTGATCCAGAAAAGTAATTCTAACCATACTTACAGTAACTTGAATTTCCTTCCATAGGCTAACATTGACTGGTTTCACTTGGAAATTCTTCTGTGTGTGGAGTTTTGGAACTTTTAAAAATTCCTCCAAAATCAGCCGAACTACGAATTCTGATTTACTCACCTGTTATCAGGAGAGACCTCAGTGCTGCATCTTTCAGCCCACTACTGATCCTGAAAAGTAATTCTAACCATATTTACAGTAACTTGAATTTCCTTCCGTAGGCTAACATTGACTGGTTTCACTTGGAAATTCTTTTAAGTGTGGAGTTTTTGAACTTTTAAAAATACCTCTAAAATCAGCCGAACTACGAATTCCGATTTACTCACATGTTATCAGGAGAGACCTCGGTGCTGCATCTTTCAGCCCACTACTGATCCTGAAAAGTAATTCTAAACATATTTACAGTACCTTGAATTTCCTTGCGTAGGCTAACATTGACTGGTTTCACTTGGAAATTCTTTTAAGTGTGGAGTTTTTGAACTTTTAAAAATTCCTCTAAAATCAGCCGAACTACGAATTCCGATTTACTCACCTGTTATCAGGAGAGATCTCGGTGCTGCATCTTTCAGCCCAGTACTGATCCTGAAAAGTAATTTTAACCGCACTTACCAGTAACTTGAATTTCCTTCCATAGGATATCATTGTCTGCTATATACAATATATATAACTTTACAAAAATATAAAATAAAAACAATAAATATTACAATTTCAATATTTTTAAAAACATTTTTTTTTCAATTTATATAAAAATAGATAATGTAATTAAAAAAATAAAATATCTAAAAATAAATACTTTAAAACAATGTAGTAAATCAGTATAAAAAAATAACAATTAATACATTTAAAAATTATCATTTACAAAACCTTTGAAATTCACTGAAAAAACCATAGGTTTCAGCCACGTTATAGTTAGGAATTAGCATTTAAAAAAACTTAGAAATTCACAAATTTTAGTTTTTATTTTTGTATGTGTATATCAAAGGTTATATTATGGTGAGAGGAGGTCTGCCACTCTTTCTCAAGGATGATGTCATCAGTGATGTCATCAGTGATGTCATTTTTAGATGTCAGCAATGATGTCATGAGTGATGTCACTGACCATGTCATGAGTGATGTAATATGTGACGTTATCAGCAGTGCATTGCGGGCGCGCAAGTTATAGTTAGCTGAACTAACTATAATGGGGAAATTTCAATGGTTTTGTATGAGTGAAATATCCAGCTAACTATAACATGTGTGAAACCTGTGGATTTTTCAGTGAATTTCTAAGGTTTTTGAAATGCTAATTCCTAACTGTAACGTGGCTGAAACCGATGGTTTTTTGTGACTATATATATATATATATGTTCCAAATCCTGTAGTAGACACCACGTCTTTAATCACGCGCAGGAGTCAAACAGGACACAGACCCAGGATTCGTGCTGATTACTTGTTTATTCTTCCAAGTGTCTGAGACGCGTTTCGCAGCGCGAACGCCGCTTGTTCACTCGACAATTTGTTTTTACCCAGAAGGCATTTTTAAAGTGGCAGTGCATACAAAAGTGAATCACATGCTATCTACTCACCATGGATAAAGAAAAAACACTACATTCATCGTATAATACTGGTTTGTGCATTTGTTGGGCTATCAGTTGATATATAAAAATATTTGTAAAATACATTTTTAAGTTAAAATCAACCAATTTTTAGAAAAGCATAATCATAAAATCCATATCAGCTTTTTTAAGTGAATTCTTGTAAAATACACTGGCCCTTAAACCATTACATTAAATCGGTTAACATTTTATCCATTTTCATTGGCGAAAAAACATGACTAAAGTGCTTGAAAGTGGTAGTGACATTAAAATCATTTCATTTACTCTCTTCGTATTTTACAAAACCAAATAAATTCAATTAAGTTAAATATTCTCAATACGATCCACATATTTGTTACCGATTATTGCTTTTTTAATCTTTCTTTTTTTCTCTTTACATATTTTTCATCTTTTCAATATTGGGTAACCATTGCAATTACTTTCTCATGAACATTTTTCTCCAGTCAGTACCATTGCTATTGTATGAATCTTGTCCAACATGCATGCTCTAAATATCAGTACTAGAATTTAATTATATCCCTTAAATACCAGATAATTATATTTGATCCGATCTATAAATAATGTTTAAAAAAAAACATTTTAAGATATTTACAAATATTTATAATCATTTGTACCCCAATTATTCATGAAATTCATATATACAATATTTACAACATAAAACACCTTGTTTTTCTTCATTCATATCTGATGTCATGAATTTGTCTTATGTATTTTATAAGGGATATCAAATAATACCTTGTTTTATGTATTTTAACTGGTTATGTTCTCACTATCTCAGAACCTATTCTCTTTATGTATATCTAAACCAGACAAGTATATAAATCTTCCGTTAGATTCAATCCATTCGGATATTTTGAATCTAACAATAAAATGATCTGGTCTCCAGCTTCCTTAACTTATTCTCACAATCACCTCCTCGTCTGTTGGGGGGGATTGCATCAATAAGGTAATAAGTCAAACCTTTATTGTTTGACCCATGCCATGGAATGCCTTAAAGTGTCGGCCACAGGATATGAATTATCTGTATTTGTTATTGCTCGAAGGTGCTGAAGTATTCGAACATGTGCTTGTAGTTTAGTTGAACCCACGTAGTTTAACCCACATGGGAAAGTCAGCACATATACAGAACATTCTGTCTTGCAATTTAACAATTTATTTATCGTATATGGTTTAGTCTTGAATGGACTGAGATATGTTTTTATATTAGTACAGTGTGTACAAGCTTTGCATGTGGGGCATTTTTTGAATCCTTTTAAGTTCTGGTACCAAGCTGGTTTGCCAATGATTTCTGGATCTGATACAACTAAGCAATCTCTCATTGAGGGACCTCTACTATATGTAATGGACGCCCTCTGCCGTAGCAGGGTTCCTAATATTGGGTCACTCAATAGTGTAGGCCATTCATCCTGGATGATTTTCTATATAGCCTTGTGCTGTTTGCTGTATCCTATGATCAAACGAAAAATGTTCTCCTCCTCGTTTGTCTGGCATTCCTGATGTTCTTTATCTTTTTTACTGACCAATAGAGTTTCCCTATTTAATGTTGTTGTTTTATATGTATATACCCAATGCTAT